>NW_027507748.1:50837058-51087058 GCF_037356315.1 Lithobates pipiens
CAGGCTGGTTTGGACAGCTTTTTTGCTTTAAAGTGGAGTTCCGCCGAAAAAAATAAAATAAAAAATAAGTCAGCAGCTACAAATACTGCAGCTGCTGACTTTTAATATTAGGACACTTACCTGTCCCAGGGCGCTCGCGATGTCCTCACCTGAAGCCGATCTGTCCCTCCGGCTCTCAGGTGGAGGTGTCGGCATCTTTGGTAAGGGAATCAGGAAGTGAAGCCTTGCGGCTTCACAGCCTCGTTCCCTACTGCGCATGCACGAGTCGCACTGTGCAATCTCACTGGTCCCTGCTGTCTTCTGGGACCTGTGTAACTCTCAGAAATCAGCGGGGGGGGGGGGGGGGGGGGGCGGAGGAGGGGCTGGACATGGTGTAGATCGCTGCGGATACTGCGGTGATCTATGCCCAGAAGTGGGAGCAAATCTATAATCCAGGTATTTGCTCCCCACCCCTAAAAGGTGCCAAATGTGACCCCGGAGGAGGGGAGGAATGCGAAAAGCGGAAGTTCCATTTTTGGGTGGAACGCCACTTTAATTAATGAAACCCTCATATAAAAACTGCATTTTGTATTTACTAAGGTTATCTCTGTGTAATAATAAAATTTGCTTGATGATCTGTGTTATTTAAGTGTGACAAATATGCAAAAAAAAAAAAAAAACCTGAAAGGGGTCAAATACTTATTTTACTCACTGAACTGAAACTCGATTTATAACATTTGTATCATGTGTATTTTTTTATTTTGGATTTTTGGTTGATATTCTCTCCTATCATTTAAAATATACCTATGATAAAAATTATAGACCCTTCATTTCTTTGTAAGTGGCCAAGCATACAAAATCTGCAGGGGATCAAATTATTTTTCACTATGTATGTATGTATGTATATATATCTATCACATATGTATTTTATATTAACCCATTCCCGCTGAGCGTATGCAGATGTACGTACTCGGCTTTCGGGGGTTGTACCAGGATGATGCTGCAGGCATCATCCCAGTACTGTTTTTTTTTTTTTTTTTTTTTTTTTTTTTAGAGCAGGTGAAAAAAAAAAAAAAAAAAAAAAAATATATATATATATATATATGTATGTGTGTGTGTGTATATGTTATTATATTTATTTATATATATATATATATATAATATATAAAAAATATATGTGTGTATGTATGTGTATATATATATATATATATATATATATATATGTGTGTATATGTTATTATATTTTTTTTTTTTTTTTTTTTTTTTTGCAACAATCGCCATTTTATTCTCTAGAGTCTCTTATATATAAATAAATGTTTGGGGGCTCTAATTTTCTAGCAAAAATTATTATGGATTTTTACTTGTAAACACCAAATGTCAGACATGGGCTTAGTCATGAAAGAGTTAATATAATATAAAAAATAAATAAACAAAATCTACTATAATTATTAATGGTAATAAGATATTTTTTTCATATATTCTGAAGGTTGATATTTTTGCCAGAACGCAGTACGGGCCAGTCTTAAGAACTATATAACATTATTTTTTTTTTTTTATAGGATTGTCCCGACCCGCTCCCCCATGGCTATTGTATAGCATACAATGGTCCTGTGTGGCCTTTGCCAGGCCCGTATGTGGGTGACACCGGCTTGTGGGAGGGGCCATGAATGCGTCTTTTCTATACTGCAGAGGAGGAAGCCGTGTAACATTCCTGATCAGCACAGAGGAACTCCGCATATTTCTCCCTAACATGAGATCTGACCTTTCTGTCAGATTAATAGGCCCATCGTACGTTTTTATTCGGATTTTCCATATATTGCTGTATTAACATATTTCCAAAACTGCTCGCTCAGCGCTGTATTAATCTCCGCACTGTCAGAGCCGCGGCTGTTTAAACGTTGGCTCGCTGTCAACCTCCCCATTATCGCATTCTTGTTGAAACCTCTGTGTGCTTCTGTCTCCAGGCCCGGGTAGTGATGGTAAATCCACTTAATTAATACGTTTTATACATTCCTTTTGTCTTTGCTTCAATTATTCGTTTACATGGGAAGTCAATCCAACAAATCTGCTATTTTAGTCATCTTGACCATGGGCTTTTACTGCCCCCCAACAGCTAGTGCAGGGTTTCTCAACTCCAGTCCTCAAGGCGCCCCCAACAGGTCATGTTTTCAGGATTTCCAAATTTAATTGGACACGAAACTGTCACTTTTTTTTCTACTTTTCTGTTTGCAAGACTGTTTAGCGTGTACACTAATCTGCTCATGCTCATGTTGGTGTACAATCCTGCCATCTGCTGGATGGTAGAATAAATGACAACTCGTGCACATACGCACCAGGGCCTGTCCATTACGGTTGCAACTCCCCCCTCCCATATGGTTAATTGATTCATGCATAGGTGTGTTTTTGGTTTTTTTAAGCACTTGATTAGAGCCATGGGTTCTAATAGGCTTCAAAATAGGGTGGACTCATGGCACAGAGCATTGACACCTGAGCACCCAGGTGTGTTAGAAAAGCAAATGAATATTTGCTTTTCTAACACTGAATCACCTCTCCGCCAATCGGGAAGCGCAGGTCTGTTACTTGGTTCACCATTGGCTGAAAGGTCAGGCGATCCTATTGGACGCCTGGGAGGAGGGGAGGAGATTCACGGCAGAAGCCGCCATGATCTCAGAAGAGAAGAGGATGCAGGAGATGCTGCCAGATGGCCGCCGCAGCCTGATCCCCCCCCCCCCCCCACCTGGTGTGCTGTCGATCCCCGCCGCTGATTGGGGGGGGGGGCATCGGTGAGGGGGCTTGTGAACTTCTCTGCACTGGAGCAAGGTGAGTATTTACAAACATTAATTCCATTATTAATTGAAAAGCAACTGCTTAAATTATGAGTGCTGAACCTGTGGCCCTCCCAGCTGTTGTGGAACTACAGGTCCCATAAGGCATTGCTGACTGTTGAACACGAATGGCTTAAATAAATGTCGGCATCGTATGTAGCCACAGTCCTTTTTTAGGCTTGCCACCCACTTTTGAATTTGGGGTAAAAGCTGACCATGTTTGGAGCCCCCTGCTGTATGCATGTGGTATTACATTGTTGAGACTTAATACATTTTTGTTTCTTTTTCAGGTTAATATTTTGGTGGACACGGGAAGCAGTAACTTTGCAGTTGCCGGAGCTCCGAATCCGGATATTTCCAAGTATTATGATTCTACAGCGTGAGTGACATACAAATTACTTTCCCTTCAATGCATATTGAATTGTTACATTTCTGATTGTATTTTGCCATACATACTTGCATACATATATACACACACCCTCATACATATATACACCCCCCCCCATATATATATATATATATATATATATATATATATATATATATATATATATATATATATATATATATATATACACATATATACATACACACATACACACATACACACACACACACGAGCCTGGACAACTATGCAACACAAAGAAAGGCTGGGGTTCAGACTTAACCACTTGCCAACCATCAAACTTACATATACGGCAGCAAAGGTGGCACTACTGCGTCAGATCACGGTCATGAAAGGGGAGGTAAACCTTCTGGATGTAAAGTGTTTAAAGTAGAATGAAGCACTCATTGAAATTGAATTACTTCATATACAGTTACATCGAATCACCCCCTGACATACAGGGGTTATGTATCTGTACATATATAAAAGACACAGCATTCCTTATAATCCACCGTAATCCTTACTGTCCGTTTGCAGCAGAGACTATGGAAAGGAGACACAGCACAAGGAGGCAATCAATCTACAGTGCTCATGTGCTAATAAAGAGCATGCTGATAGGAGGAAAGAGCAGAGTGATGGAGAGATGAGCTGTTAGTCTGTTGCCTCTCTTTTCAAGGTTTGTGTCAGACTGGGGGCGGGACAAGACCAGGGGCAGACTGACAACTCATGGGGCCCCCGGGCAATGGGAGATTATGGGGCCCCCGGGCAATAGGAGAAGATTATGGGGCCACTGGGCAATAGGAGGTTATAGGGGGTCCCAGGCAATAGGAGATTATGTGGCCCCCGGGCAATAGGAGAAGATTTTGGGGCCCCTGGGCAATAGGAGATTATGGGGCCCCCAGGCAATAGATTATGGGGCCACACAGTATACACACACAGTTCTGATGCTGACATGTCCATTGTAGGCACGTTTGGCTGTGGACACGGGTCAACATGGGCACCCTGACCATTCTGCATCTACACAGCCCCATACACAACAAACTATGATGCCCGTTTTTTTTCTGCTTTCAACGCAGTAACTCCAGGGACAACATGTTCACTTGCTGCCTAATCCATCCCACCCACTTTCAGATGTCATTGTAACCAGATGATCAATTTTATTCACTTAACCGGTCAGTGGCCATAAAGTTATGGCTGATTGGTGTATGTATTTTATCTGTGTATTTAGCGGTTTGCTTGGAGTTTAGATTTAAAGGAATCCTGTTCTCAGGAGGTTCGAAGGCTGCCATTGCTGACCACCCCTTCTAAAAATATAGGTTCAGTGGCTGTGATCTGCAAATCATTCCCTTTCCTCTGTCTGGTGGTCTCTTCTCAGGTGGTCTGGGCTCTTCTGGGCTCCCGGCAGATGGGCTCTTCTGGGCTCCCGGCAGATGGGCTCTTCTGGGCTCCCGGCAGATGGGCTCTTCTGGGCTCCCGGCAGATGGGCTCTTCTGGGCTCCCGGCAGATGGGCTCTTCTGGGCTCCCGGCAGATGGGCTCTTCTGGGCTCCCGGCAGATGGGCTCTTTTGGGCTCCCGGCAGATGGGCTCTTCTGGGCTCCCGGCAGATGGGCTCTTCTCAAATGCCATCACTATTTGGCAGCACCATCAGCCACGCAAACTGTGGCTGCCTGAATCCAGTGGTGGTGGTTCCTCCATCCATGCTGTTTAACGTTGGTTGGGGAATCAAGCAATTTTCTCTTGCCACACATAGAGAAGGAGATTTCGATTAATAAATCAGTTATGATTGTAACTTACAATCACAAGTCCTCAGTCTCCTCTCTGTTTCTATCATGCAATCTCTTAACTTCATCAGTCGAGAATGTAATCAAATTCGTGAGCAAGTATCTCACTGCTGCTCACTGAAACAAAACGATCGATTATTGCTCAAATCGTCTTTCAGGACAACCTCGGAGAGAGCGAAGCTCGCCCATTTTCCAGGAAACGCATGCAACCTTTAAATCCCTCCTCTTCCACCATGGCTCCACTGCCATGGTGGAGGTAGCTGTGCTGTCTCCAAGGTGGAGGTAGCTGTGCTGTCTCCAAGGTGGAGGGTGTAGGCTTATCTCTGTGTCTTTTTGCAGTGACCATCCCAGCACCCCCCCCAAGTACGGGCAGGGGGTGTTACAGAGTCCCCGGTCTCTCTAGCTCAGGGAATGCAAAGGCCTGCAGTGGGTTTCACAGTACCCCACTGCGTTCTCTGCCAAAGATGGAGGAGAGACCGACAGCCATGATGGAAGCAGGCGCCCCAAGCACCGGTCAGGCCAATGTAAGAGGGTTACAGTGGTGCCTTTATTCTGACCCAGAATAAAGGCAATCTGGGCAGTTTCTGTTGGGATTGCACTGCTCGGGGCGCTGTTTCCTTTCTGTCTGGTGGTGGTCGATCTGTGCACTAGGGGTTGGTAAATTATGTTAGGGGCCCTAGGAGAGTTTAATTTTTTTCTCCTTGCAGGAAAAAGCGTTAGGAAAGTCCAAGTATTCAAATCCACCAAGTCAGAGGAAATGTAACTCCTGCAAGAACCCCCTTAGAGATGCATGGCAGAAGGCAATGTGCAGGCCCTGTATTAGGGACTTGGTTGAAGAGGAAACATCCCAGCAATACAAGGACCTGTTCTCTTCAGTACGGGAACTTACGAGATCACTGAGTTCAGTCAAGTTCAGGCTGGTACAGAGCCCGGCAGTCCAGGTCAAGCCCCAGCATCCACCATCCAGCCTGAGGGCATCCTCCTCCAGTGCAGTAAAGGTTGTGGACTCAGGTGATAAGGGGGCAAGTACTCTTCCCTCCCTCAGGGTTCCAGAGGAGAAGGAAGATGATAGCTGAGCCATAGGTTCCATTCCTTTGGAGGAAGTGGATGACCTTCTGAGAGCGATCTACACCACCCTCGAAATACAGAAGGAGAAGGTGCAACTGTCGGTTCACGACATAATGTACCAAGGACTGGATGACGCTAAATATAGTATTCCCAGTCCATAGAATTCTCTCGGAGAAGGTAAAGTAGGAAAGGAATTACCCTGAGAGGCCCCTTCTTTTCCAAGACCCTTAGGAGAAGGTTTCCCTTTGAAGACGAGGAGTCAAGGGTATGGAATAAGAAACCACGGGTAGATGCTGCATTCTCGCAAATTTCTCGATGCACAAACCTAGCATTTCAAGGATATGGGGGTGCTGAAGGATGCAATGGATAAGAGTCTACTCTTATCCTAAAAAAAGCTTGGGATTCCACATCAGCCAGCCTCAAACCTGCTATGGCTTCCATGGTTGTTGCAAGGAACCTTGAATGCTGGGTAGAGAAGCTGAAAAGCCACGTAGAGGCAGGTACATCACGGAAAGATCTTTTGGAGTCCTTTCCAATGATACTGAAGGCAGTAAAGTACATGGCGGCTGCATCTTCTGCATCAGTTAAGATGTCAGCAAGGTTGTCAGCACTGGTGAATTCAGCCAGATGTGCTGCCTGGTTAAAAACTTGGTCTGGTGACACAGCTTCCAAGATTAGGCTGTGCGGCTTACCTTTCTCGGGTTTTCTTCTTTTTGGTCCAGACCTTGTCTTGGACAGGACAGCCAACAAGAAAAGGACTTTCCCTTCCAAGAAGAAACAATTGATCAAAAATAATTTTCATGCTGTTCAACAGCCCCTCAAAAATAGGGATCAAGACCACAAGAGCCTCCGGGTCTCCCAAAGGGGTAAGGGAAGAGGAGGAGTTCTCTTCAGATCTCCCCAGAGCAGCTCCCTAAAAACAAATAACAGCCTTACCCCAGTAGGGGGAAAATTGTTTGCCTTTCACCTACAGTGGAAAAAAAACTACAAGGCTGTATGTGAAAATTGTCATCTCCCAGGGATACAGTCTGGAGTTTTCAGAGCCACCCCTGAGCAGATTCTGTGTTATGGCCCTGCCAAGGGATCAGGAAAAAGCTTCTGCCATGATGAGCCTGCTGCAGGATCTGATTCAACAAGAAGTGAATATCCAGGTCCCAAAAAGTCAGGAAGGCTTCCTGGTGAAGAAGTCTTTGAGGAAGTATCTGTTTATTCTGAACTTAAAGATTCTGAACAGATCAATCATGAAATGACTCCAGACTGTTTCATGGCATCCCTAGATCTAAGGGATGCCTATTTACATGTCCCGATAACTCGGACTTCTCAATGCTTTCTATGTCTGGCCCTTAACTTGGTGACCTCAGTCTGGCATTTCCAATTCAGAGCTCTGCCGTTTGGACTTTTGTCCTCCCCCAAAATCTATACAAAGATAATGGTAGGAGCTCTGGAACCTCTGAAGCTAAGAGGGATTTCAGTCATCCCATATCATCTGGATGACCTGTTTTTCGCAGACTCCAAAGAACAAGTCTTGACAAATCTCCAGGTTTCTCAGGCTCGCCTCAAGGACTTAGGGTGGCTCTTGAATCTAGAAAAATCGAATCTAGAGCTCACACAGGAGATAACGTTCTCCATAAACTCTGTGCTTCAAAAATTTTCTCTGCCACAGGAGAAGAGGGAGAAGATCGCATTTCTCTGTGTCAGATCAGCCATGGCAGTCTTGGGCCTTCTCACGACATCAATTCCAGCTATTCAGTGGGCCAGATTACATTCCAGAGCCCTCCAGATGAATATTTTACAAAGATGGTCACACTAGAAGACGGTAGAAAAACAAATCAAAATGTACCTCAAACGTAAAGCGGGCACTCTGGCGGTGGAGGAATTCAACCAACCTGGCAAAAGGTCTGTTCCTGGGTCTCTCCCCTAGACAAACCTCTAACATACGCAAGTTCTTGGGGCTGGGGAGCCTACCTGGATGGTCAAACCTCTCATGGGGCCTGGTCCAAAGTGGAAGCCCGCAAGTCCTCAAATTGACAGGTACTGAAGGAGATTTTTCTCTGTCTCCTAGCTTTTCAACAAGTGGTAAGGAGACACCACGTTCAGGTTCTCTCAGACAATACAACTGAAGAAACCAGGAGCTGGCCAGTCAGCTACTTGCCTGGGCAGAACAGAATGTGGCCTCATTGTCAGCAGTCCATCTGAAGGGATCCCAGAATCTGCTAGCAGACCTACTAAGCAGAAGGAGGCTGGTGTAAGCAGGATGCAGTCTGAACCAAGAAGTTTTCTTGATGATCTCCGCAGCTTGGGAACAACCTCAAATATATCTGTTCGCCAACCAACAGAGCTGAAAAGTACAGAAGTTCTTCTCCATTCACCGAGAAGACCAGACAGTAGGCATAGATGCTCTCGCCCATCCGTGGCATTACCAGCTGTGCTACGCCTTTCCCCCTTTCCCCCTTTTCCCCTGATACCATTAGTTCTAAGGAAATTCAGGGAGGAAAATACCAATCTGATCCTGGTCCCTCCCTTCTGGCTAAAAAGGCCCTGGTTTGAGACGCTACTAAACCTTGCCACAGTACCTCCATGGAAGCTGCCACCCAGAAAGGACCTACTGACAGTTTTTCTGGTAGCCATCACATCGGCAAAAAGAGCCACTGAGCCTCAGGCCCTGGCAGTCACAAAACCTCATTCTACGAGATCAATGGCAGTTCCCTGAGCCGAAAAGGGCCAGTGCTACGCCTGAACAAATTTGCAAGGCTGCCACTTGGTCCAACTACTCGACATTTCTCCAACATCATAGGTTGGACTTGCTGTCCACCACAGATCAAGCCTTCAGAAGGAAGGTACTGCGGTTTCTCGGTTATCCTCTTCAAGGTTGTCCTGGAAGGCGATTCGAGAAAGACTAATGCCGCATACACACGAGTGGAATGTCTGACAGAAAAAGTCAGACGGAAGCTTTTCATTTCTTCTTCTTCTTCTTCTTCTCCTTCCCTCCTCTTCCCTGTTTTAGGAATTGGTTCCGTCGGAAAAAATTTATCGGGAAAACCGTTTGTATGCTGTTCCGACGGACAAGCTGTTCCTACGGACGCATGTTCTGAAGCAAGTATGAGACGTAAGCTACTGGCTATCGAACTTCCTTTTTTCTAGTCCCGTCATACGTGCTGTACGTCACCGCATTCTTAACGATCAGACTTTGGTGTGACTGTGTGTACACAGGACAGTTTCAGCGGAACTCTGTTGGAACTCAGTCGAAAAAACCTTTGTAGTTTATTCTGATGGGAAAACCACGTGTGTGGCATTAGACTTACCAGTGATGGTATTTCTAAGAGCCTTTCAGAACAACCGCTGCTTCCCTCCCTTGTTTTATCTTGGAAGGGGTTTTAAGTGTCTATGATGGTTGCTTGGTGGTTTTCTGTGCTTTGTTTTCCAGTATGTTGGAGACCACAGAATAACTGGAGCCATGGTAGAAAAAGAGGAATTTAACGGCTGCATGTGTTTCCTGGAAAATGGGCCGAGCTGCTCTCTCTCCAAGGTTTTCCTGAAAGTCTCTTAGTTGGACTTACAGGTGACGGTATTTCTATGTCTTTTCTGCTTTGGCCAATTGAATTTGATCGAAATTGAGTCTACGTCCTTTGAAAGGGAAGGTATGGCTATTCAATTTTTTTGAAGATCTGATCGCTTTGATCAAATCATAGATCAATTGGTTAGAAGAAAAAAAAATCACTCTTCTCTGTTAGGGTTTGCCCAGCTGTGACCACTTTCTATACCCTGGTATCTGGTAGTGAGCCAGACTCTTCCTATAGGGAATCGCAGGCAATGTGCAGTGCAGGCGGAAGGGAAGTGAGATTGCAGAGTGGAGTTTCAGGTTACTAATCTGTCTGTGAAGCTGACAATGCGATAAGATTGGAGGATTTTGTCTAAATCCCAGAGAACTGTTTACTCTCAGTTTGTTTGTCCTTTAAACACCTCCCATCCTTGTGCAACAGCGGCGACACACGTAATGGGAACTGTGCTGTTTGCTAGGAAGGCAGTGACACCACTGCTGATCCACATCTATGTACGACGCTGACGTGCCGAGGATATTGTCATTGTCTGACCAGAGACAGCTGAGCTAATAAGCTACATTCTTTTCTTAGGGGGGAAAAAACTAAAACGGAAATGTATCATGATTTTGTATCTTTTTTTTTATTTATTTATTTTTTTATTATATTTATTTCAGGTACTTGTATATAGGCCTCAATTTATGCAGCGCTTTACATATACATTGTACATTCACATCAGTCCCTACCCTCAAGGAGCTTACAATCGAAGGTCCCTAACTCACATTCATACATACGCATACTACGGCCAATTGAGACAGGATCTAATTAACCTACCAACATGTCTTTGGAGTGTTGGAGGCAACCGGAGTACCCGGAGGAAATCCACGCAGGCACAGGGAGAACATGCAAACTCCAGGCAGGTAGTGTCCTGGCTGAGATTCGAACCAGCGACCCTTTTTGCTGCTAGGTGAAAATGTGCTATCCACTACATTTATTCGAAAAAAAATTGAAATATTGCATATTAATAAATCTATTTGGCTAGCAGGTACTCCTCTTAACATGTTTCCAGTTCCCTCACTTCCTGAAAAGGAGAAGAACAATGTTTACTGGATTCAATAGCTCAAGTTAAAATGTACACTCCCAAATGACTCATCTCAGTGTAAAGTATAAGACAGCCTTTTTTTCAACCTCTTTAACCACTTCGGCCCCCGAAGAATTTGCCCCCTTCCTGACCAGAGCACTTTTTGCGATTCGGCACTGCGTTATTTTAATTGGCAATTGCGCAGTCGTGCAACATAGCTTCCAAACAAAATGAATGTCTTCCCCCTCCCGCAAATAGAGCTTTCTTTTGGTGGTATTTGATCACCCCTGCGGTTCTTATTTTTTGCCCTATAAACAAAAAATAGCGACAATGTTGAAAAAAAACACATTATTTTTTAAATTTTGCTATAATAAATATCCCCCAAAAATATATTAAAAAAATGTTTTTTCCCTCTGGCCGCCTCTTAAAGGGCAACGTACAGGTACGTTAGATTGCCTGTACGAGCCCTTCTGCCGACGTATATCGGCATGAGGCGGTCGGCAAGCAGTTAACATGGAGAAACCCTTAATTTTGCGATACCTTTAGAACCACTTTAAAGGTGAAGCATTCTTGCTTCCTGAAGAGAGAAACTATAAAAGACTGATGGCCGCCTTGCTGTAGTTGCGTTTTGGTTTCCCTTGACGCGTCAGTGGGGACGAGTAAACAAGAAAACCCTGTTGCATCAGAGGGGGCGGGGTCACCCGTACATGTCACTGGGTAACCCCAGCATTTTCCCCTTGCGTCAGAGGGGGGCGGCGTCACCCGTCCACATGTCACGGGTGGTCATGGATGATGGTTCTTAAATAACCAAGGACAAGTCGTGCGTCATTCTGCCAGGCGGCTCCTATGGAGGAGGCTGTATCGTTCATAGATCGTAGGAGGATTACAAATTTTTTTTATTTTTTTTGTACATTGTACTCCTACCATTTCACCCAAAAAAAAGGTAAAAAAAACAAACACACGCAGCTTGGCACAAGTCCTTTTAATAAAGACAAAACAAAAAAAAAAAAATTCCAGCGATTTTGTAATGCTTCTACGATCCATGAACGATACAGCCTCCTCCATAGGAGCCGCCCGGCAGAATGACAGTTCTTAAATAACAGAGGACGGGGCCACCTGTGACATGTGAACGGGTGACGTTGCCCCCCTCTGACGCAAGGGGAAATGCTGGGGTTACCCAGTGACATGTACGGGTGACCCCGCCCCCTCTGATGCAACGGTGGTTTCACGTTTCCTTGTCCCCTCTGGCGCTTTAGTAAGTGCCAATTGTTTTGACATCCGTGCATATCATGGCTGCAAGGATTACATTATGAGTTGATTTTGCAGGTCCTCTACATACCAGTCTCTTGGAACAGCGGTAACGGTCAGATACACTCAGGGAAGTTGGACTGGAGTTCTTGGAAAAGATGTTATCGGCGTCCCAAAAGGAGTGAATGGAACATATTTGGTCAACATCGCTTCTATCTTGGAGTCTGAAAGTTTCTTCATGCCACAGATCAAATGGCAAGGGATTCTGGGACTGGCTTACAGCACATTGGCTAAGGTGAGACATATTTTGGTTTAAATGATAATGTTTTGTATTCAAATTCCAGTTTTATGTAAGTGCATACAAAGACAGCTATAGGCTTCAACTTGCCATGGCCTTTTGCTCTCCCGTGGAAGTTTAAAAAAAAAAAAATACTCTTGCAGTGCCAAACTACCACCCCAACCCTTGGAACTCCAAGGGTTAAATGCTTGGTAAGTAGAGGAATAAGCTTTAATACTTACTATAGTCTTTTCTGGTAGGCTTCCTCCTTGCTGTGTGACGGGTCCCTTGAAGACTTGTCAATGGCTGGTGGTCACACATTAATATCATCACATACAAAGCAGGACCAATAGTCCTGCAATGTGCGATGGGCAGTGCAATGTCAACTCCCTTCCTCCACACTGCAAGTGGTAAAACAATGCTTGGTAAGTATAGGAAGATGAATAAGCTGTGATGCCTTTTCCCTTGCCCTGGGCAGGCTTCCAGAGCTTACCCATTTTCCTCCAACACTCCAGGCTGTGGGCAGGCCCAAGCTGTTCTCAGATACAGTACAGGGCTATTGGTTCTGCTTTATATGTGATGATATCACAGCACCTTAGAGAAGAGTCTTCAAGGAACCAGTCACACAGCATAGAGGAAGCGTGCCATTGTGAGGAATAAGGTAAATATTATAGTTATTTCCTCCACCCTTACCTGTCCTGGATGGACACAGGTATAAAATGTGTTGGACCTGGAGCTTGGCTTGTCCTCCCAATAAGGTAATGCTTGCCAATGAGAGCAAAGACTGGGCATTGCACATTTCATTATAGTGATGCAATGCAGAGATTGTGTTGGAGAAAGCTGGACAACCCCGCGCAAGGCCAGTTGTTAAAACGGCGAATTGCGTATATAGCCAAACCTGATTTCTGTGTTTTTCCTGTGCTGAGTTTATAGGTGATAAGTCAATACTTATGTTTGTTCTATGTGAGGATAATTCGCTACACCCAAAGTCAACACAACGTCCACACATGAAGTCATTTACCTGAACTGCTTATCTTTTGTCCCTCAAACTCCCTCCCTCTACACTTGCAGTAAACTCCCTGCTCCGTCATCCCTACAGCAAAGGAGTGTAAGGTGCGACAGACTGCTATATGGTGACCATATTCCAGATATAAAAGGAAAGCACAATCTTTAACCAGAATTGTAATAATCCCCCTTTATTAGTATAAAAGAGTCATAGAAAGACATATACAATAGAAATATGCAGCTTGGTACATTGACAATAGAAACTTCAATATATGGACGGCTGACAAAAAAAACAAAAAACAAAGATCCCATAGGAAGTATTCAAAATGCTAATCCAATACCACGACTGTAGCATATATAATGCTGCTCACCCATAAGTCAGGAGAGCAAACATCAAAACATTGGCGATGAAACAAGAAATGGCACACATGGTGAGGTCATGCGTGTCGGCAAGTGTAAGACCGTGAGTGGTCATCTCGTATCATGTAATTGGGAGGAACAGGGAATAAAGAGACAGCAGAGCTAAGGGAAGGTGAACAGGACCAGAGAGGGATGCAGAGGAAAAAGAAACAGGGAAGAGGACCGATAGGGAGAGAAAAAAAAGGGGGGGGGGGGGCTGGGAGCAGGGGGGAAGAGAAGGCGCTAGGGTTACCCGGTCATCCCTCTCCCTGGGTAAGGCAAGGCATGTGGAAGTTCACTGGGCGGTGGAGAGCTCATTGAGGTAGGCATCAGTACACACAAAATAATTCCACGGCCTCCACGTTTCCATACACAATTCTTCCATGTCTCGTATGTAGTTGACTTTAGCGAACCACAGAATCTTCGTAGGTGGGTCAGCCTCTCTGCAGCGAGGCTGAATGCAGGTCTTCACTGCATTTAGGAGTTGCACCGTGAGGAATAATTTTGTATTTTTTAATAGGTTTTTTTGTCAAATGCAATAGACAGGCCTCCGGGTTAGCATGCAGATCGACAGCTGTAAGCTGTTTAATGATAGTGGTGACATCTTGCAAAAACTGTTGAATTTTAGAACATTCCCAAAAAATGGGAAGAATAGTCCCGCCCACCATGCCACAATGCCAACAGGAGTCTGGGACCTGGGGGAACATACGTTGACGTTGGGTGTGGACCCTGTACCATTGAGTAAGGATCTTATAACATGGCTCCTGTACCCTCATGGCATTGGATGAATTTTTAGCAAAATGGAGAATCTTTAGTCTTTGGGCAGGAGTAAAACTCTGAGCCAGATCGTTTAGTGAGAAACGGAGGGACATGTTCTTCTCCAGGGAGGAATATAGCAAAGAGGGAATGATGTATCAGTTCCCCTCTGTGACATAGATATTCAAAACACGTCAGTGGGCGTAAGATACCTGGGGTATGGGAGCAACGTCGGAGAAAAACGCAGTTGAATGCTGCCCCAAAAGTCCAGAGGAGGGTCAGTAAGATGAGCTAGGAAACTAAAGTCCCTGTGAATGTGAGAAAGCCCATCAAGTCAGTATAGCCCTGAGCTTTAAGACTACAAAACTGCCCTCCCTGAAGACCGGGAATTAATTTGGGATTACCTGAGATGGGAATCGTGGGCGAGGGGCGTGAAGAAATTGAAGAGTTTCAAAAAGTTTCCTGAGCAATCTGTAAAATACTGGCCAAGGTAGGATGTATGCACAGCTCTCTAGGTATAGAGGATGATATCCAAGGCCAACTCAGAGCCGTACCTTGAGAGTCTTCCAATTCCATGGAGACCCAGAGCTTGGCCTCCCCATGGCAATGCCAATCAACAATCCTGTCGAGATGTGCGGCCTTATAATATGTCTGAATATCCAGAAGAGCAAGTCTCTGCAGCGTCTGACTTGCAAGGCTTGCAGTAGAAAGAGGATCCAAGGTAGCACTGTCATTTTGAGGGCATTGCAAATTGCCAAACCATGTCAGGGTTAAAGAATGCCAGTGCATCAGGTCCTCCTTCAATTTTGCTTCAAAGTTTAATTCATGTAGTTTGGACAGGTCAGAAGTGATATTGGTGCCTAAGTATTTAATGGCTGTTGATGCCCGCTGGATGGCGTGAAGAAGGCCGGAGGCCACAGAGTCCACAGAGATAAGGGCAGAGGTTTTCGCAAAGTTAATTTTGAAACGGGACAAAGTCCCATACACCTGTAAAGCCTTTAGGGGGTTCGGTAGAGAGGTGAGTGGATCTGTAAGAAAAAGATTGGGTCATCAGCGAACACTGCCAACTTATGGTCCCCTGAGGATTTACGATAATCCCTCGCCACTTAACAAAATCTCCTATTTTTAATCCAAAAACAGAAATGTAATGTATTGCAATTTACCAGTCCTTCGATGTTGTGATTGCATCAGCTTTGTATTTCTTTTCAGTTCATTAAAGGCACAGCAGAAATTTATGATCTCTGACCATTGGTTTATGATGCCATCTTCAATTCAGAGATCAGAATCTCTACTGTGGCCTTCAGTGTGCCCCATAACCCAAGCATTGACCTACAGTGCCTTGCAAGTGTGAAGCACGAAAGGGGCCTTGGTTCCAATCGGGAACTTAACGTGAAGAATGTTGATAGCCAAAATGTATTGTGTAAAGCAATTTGTATAAAACTTCCTTTTTTTTTCTTTTCTTTTTTTATATTATATATAACTTTGCAGCCGTCAAGCTCAGTGGAAACGTTCTTTGATTCCTTGGTAAAGCAGGCAGATATTCCGAACATTTTCTCCATGCAGATGTGTGGGGCTGGGCTGCCCACAACTGGGGCTGGAAATAATGGCGGCAGTCTTGTAAGTACATCCAGTGGTGCTTTTAGCCTATAATTTTATTTTTATTTTTATTTTTTTTAATGTTCACAAGGCGCGTTTGTATAAAGAAAAAAAGAAAAGGAGCTCTTGCTGCAATATTTGCCTTTTTTAATCTAGAGCTGTCTTACGCAATACCTCTTCACAACCACAAGATGTCCTGGTGGCCAGAGTCTGTGGAGTCTTGTGAATATATG
The DNA here is from genome assembly GCF_037356315.1 of Lithobates pipiens. Lineage (NCBI taxonomy): Eukaryota > Metazoa > Chordata > Amphibia > Anura > Ranidae > Lithobates > Lithobates pipiens. The sequence goes on from NW_027507748.1 coordinate 50,853,229, forward strand.
GCGTCATCGCATTGCATGTATTCACAGTACAACAGTAGAGACTGGCACTGATGTCATTATGTCATTGCAAATTTCTGCATCAGCAAGGATGACCATCCTAGAGAATAAGGAAAGGGATGGTCGTCACTCAGGATGACATTTAAAAAAAAAATAGTATTCTTTTACAGTGATGTAAAAACTGCCTACATGTTTCGGGCGTTTAGTCGGCCTTGACCAAGGACTAACATCCGAAATGCGTAGGCTGTTTTTACAATGTTGTTCATGTTTTTTTCCATAAAGGAATACTATTTTTTTGGATGTCATCCTGAGTGCCGACCATCCCTTTCCTCATTCTGGTATGTTGGAGGTGTCAGCAGCCTTGAGGTCTGAGCAACGGACGGAGCTGTTATTTGGGAAGGTTGTAGCACCTACACACCTGTTTATCCTAGAGCAAGGGTCTCCAAACTTTCTATACAAAGGGCCAGTTTGCTGTCCTTCATACTTTAGGGGGCCAGACTAGGCCCAGTAGGAGTAGACAATGCCCTATCTTTGGTGTGAGTGGCAGGACTAGTGCCTCATTGTTGGGTTTTAGTGGGAGGAATTGTGCCCCATCATTCTTGTCAGTGGGAGGAATTGTGCCCCATCATTCTTGTCAGTGGGAGGAATTGTGCCCCATCATTCTTGTCAGTGGGAGGAATTGTGCCCCATCTTTGTCGGTGTCCGTAGAAGGAATAGTGGCCCATAGTTTGTGTCAGTGGGAGTAATAGATAAGTGGGAGTAACAGATAAAGGCAAACAAAGGGCCACAGTTTGAAGACCGCTGGCCTAGAGAATAGCCAGACAGGACCACTCCGTCTGATGTGACTGGACTGAAGTCTTCAGAAAATGTGCGTATAAAAGGCATGACATACAGTCAGCCTTAAATAATGGGAGCATGGTGCCTTGGATGTGCTTTCTTGAAGCTGTAGTCGATCTAAAATTTCAATTTTCAGTTTTAGATGGTTTGCACCCCCCATCTGAGAGATTTTACATCACTTCCTGCTGTAACACTGGAGCAGGAAATTAGGGGATTTCCCAATGGACACACAGATTGCTTTAAACATTTTGTAGCCTTTTTTGAAATGTTAATGTTTTAACACTATTTAAAGTGTATGCCCATTAACCAAATTTACCCCCAAACCTCCCACCATCATCCTCCCCCGCAACCCCCCCACCCCCTTTAGATGTCCCAGAATTATTTTTACTCTAACAAGAAACCGCTCTATTGCTTCCTGTGACTTCATCACCTAAAGAAATACCCACAAATTCAGGCAGTGGACAAAGCACTAGTCGCCAGTATTGCCTATGGTCTCCCTGTAGCAGATCGCTTCCCCATTACTGACTTCTGTCTTGTTCTGTGTCTCTGCATGGAGGTGGCCATCAGGCTTTGATTCTTCATGCTAGAGCTACTCCCCTGTTGAATGGTGATCTGATATCTTGTGGGGTCATATTCAAGAATTGGCCGGAATTCTTGGCATATAGGAGCACAGATCCACAGAATGAATGGAGCAGGGAGATTCTTGCACTGCACATCCTCCAGTACAGCTTCCTCTCCAGCAAAGAGAACAGTGAGCAGCATAGTAATGAGACTACCAAATCTTACCCTAAACCTGGAGCAAAAAGCAGTTGGAGGCAGAAGGGCCTCTTACACTGCAGATGTACAACTACAAATGTAACACCATGTATTTTTTTTCAGGGGCACAATTAGCATTTCTAGGTGTTAACTAGAAGATGGCAAATTTGTACTGTTTGAGGTCAGATCTACTCTAATAGTTCTATTTGCAGATCATGGGTGGGATGGAACCAGCGCTTTACACGGGTGAAATCTGGTACACTCCCATCACTGAGGAGTGGTATTATCAAGTGGAAGTTCTCAAGTTTGAAGTCGGAGGGATGAACTTAAACCTGGACTGTAAAGAGGTACGATATCTAATAATGCTGTGTAAAATGATTTATCTTATTTAGGTATTTGTAATTTTTCTACTAATTTTAGCCACTGAGTAATGCAGAAAGTCCTGATTTTAACATCTTCCCGGCTGGCCTATAGCAGAATGACGGCTGGGTGGTGGCTTTTCGATTCTGACTGGATGTCCTATGATGGCCCTCATAACTCACCCCGGGGGACACATAGCACGGTGATCGGAGGTGAGCGGTGTCCTTCGGACACTAATGCAGCCTCGTTGGCGCCCATCAGTGCAGCCTCATCTGTGAAGGAGAGAACACTACTAATTTGTACAATTGTGTAAAGGAAACCAAGAGGGTTTTTTCTAAATTTTTGGTCTTGGCAAACAATAAAAAACCCAGGGCTGATTAAATGGCACCCAAAAAAAGCTCTATCTGTCTCGAAAAATTATAAAAATATCATATGGGTGCAGTGTTGCATGACCGCACAATTGTCATTTACAGTGTGAAGGTGCTGAAAGCTGAAAATTGGCCTGGCCAGGAAAAGGGTGAAAGTGCCCGGTATTGAAGTGGTTGAAGAGAGGCTTCACTCTTGCTATCAAAAATAAAAAATGTTAATCCATAAACATGTTCCTGTATACAAGTGAGAAAAAAATCCATACTAGTCCATGGAGTCCAGTGTTGTCTTGCTTGTAGGGAAAGTTCTCCCTACACTGCTCATATCCGGCACCGCCATCTTGAATACATTTTTGGGGCATACGCAGATGTACCACAGGGATCTTTGCTGGACCCCTTATGCATGCACAAACGCACTACAACCTTCTGGCAGACTTCTACAATGTCTGGCAGACCTCCCGCAACATTCCATCCCACGATCTGCACCCTGAGATGAGTGATGTGGAAATCCCAGGAGGCAGTTTTGTAGGACCACACACATGTGCAGAAATGCCACAACGAATACCAGATTGACTCTCCGCTTTCCTGCACATGTGTGGGGTCTGGAAACCTCATCCTCAGCTAGGCAAGAAGGACAAACCTGAACTGTAGGGGGGGGGGGGGGGGGGGGGGAATGATAAAAGGCTAAAGGTTCACTTTAAGTGATGCTCTTTATTGGCTAAATTGATGCAAGCTGTGTGGGTCCCTTATCATCTTCCTTTTATAAAGTGGTTCAGGTTTGTTCCTCCTTGTTACCATTTTCAGAACTATTTAAAAGCCCAGACATAGGTTCTTGAAAGCCTGCGTGTGTAATAACATTTTGCATGTGTTTATATACATAATCAGAACATTATTACCATTGGTGTGGTAGTTTGTTTTCTGAGACTGTATAACTGTTTACAGATGAATCTGCTTGTATTTCCTGTAGTACTTGATAAACAAGGTGTCCATATGTTTAACCATAAAATGTCGGATCAGGTTTTTCTGGCTGTGCGAGTCCATAGAGGCTCCGGGGGCAGGAGCAGGCGAGGTATGCAGAAGAGTAGGCCTTGGTGTCCAAGCTTACTTTAGGGGTTTGGTTAGTGTTGGGCATACTTTGAGGGGGGGGGTTAGGTTCGTGTTGTGCTCGCTTTAGTGGTTAGTTTACTGCTGGGCTTGCTTTGGGGGTTGGGTTAGTGGTGGGATCACTTTGGCGTTAGGTTGGTGGTGGACTCACTTTAGGGGTTTGGTTAGGTTAGTGCAGCACTTTGGGGATTAGGTTAGTGCTGTGCTTGCTCTGGGGATTAGGTTAGTGCTGTGCTTGCTCTGGGGATTAGGTTAGTGCTGTGCTTGCTCTGGGGATTAGGTTAGTGCTGCGCTTGCTCTGGAGGTTAGCTTAGTGCTGCACTTTGGGGATTAGGTTAGTGCTGCGCTTGCTCTGGGGGTTAGGTTAGTGCTGTGCTTACTTTGCGGGTTAGGTTAGTGCTGCGCTTGCTCTGGAGGTTAGGTTAGTGCTGCGCTTGCTCTGGAGGTTAGGTTAGTGCTGCGCTTGCTCTGGAGGTTAGGTTAGTGCTGCGCTTGCTCTGGAGGTTAGGTTAGTGCTGCGCTTGCTCTGGAGGTTAGGTTAGTGCTGCGCTTGCTCTGGAGGTTAGGTTAGTGCTGCGCTTGCTCTGGAGGTTAGGTTAGTGCTGCGCTTGCTCTGGAGGTTAGGTTAGTGCTGCGCTTGCTTTGGGAGTTTGGTTAGTGCTGCGCTTGCTTTGGGAGTTTGGTTAGTGCTGCGCTTACTTTTGAGGGTTAAGGTAGTAGGGGTTAGATTAGTATTGGGTTCACTTTGAGGGCTAGGTTAGTGATGGGCTTACTTATGATGTTAGTTTAGTGCTGGGCTGGCTTTGGTGGTTAGATTAGTGGTGGATTCACTTTAGGGTTTAGATTAGTGTTGGGCTTACTTTGAGGGTTACGTTAGGCCGCGTACACACGGGCGGACTGTTCGCCCAACTTTGTCCGCTGAACAGTGTTTCAGCGGACAGTCCGCTCGTGTGTGGGCTTCAGCGGACAGTTTCAGCGGACAGTCTGACGAACAAAGTTTTTCGGAATTTCCGTAAGACAGTCCGCTGAAACTTGGTTTCAGTGGACAGTCCGCTCGTGTGTAGGCTTGTTCGACAAACTAAGTTTTGCGCATGCTCAGAAAGGATTTACACGGCAAAGGTTGCATTGCAGTGTATTGAACGTCGTATTTCTCGTCCCGTCGTACGTGCCGTTCACGTCATCGTGCACGCTTTCAGCGGACTGTTCGTTCATCGTGTGTGGTCAAGTCTGCTCATGCAAATTTTGAGCGGACTGTTTGTCGGATTGTTTGACAAACTAAGTTGGGCGAACAGTCCGCCCGTGTGTACGCGGCCTTAGTATTTGGCTCACTTTGGGGGTTAGGTTAGCAGGTAGGGCTCACTTTGGAGGTTAGGTTAGTATTGGGCTCACTTTGGAGGTTAGGTTAGCAGTTAGGGTTGCAGAAGGATTAGGAGTTGAGCTGCTCCTTTAGTGGTGAAGTATCACGATGCTGTCTTGGTGAAGGTATTGGATTATTACCTTCCAAAATACTGACCAGCTACACTCTGCACACTAATTCTCAACTTGCACTGAAAACTACCAGCACCAGGCACCCAGTGCTGACAAAAGGTATCCATACAACGTACATGTATTTCCCCAGTACACCATATAACAATAAGGGGAATGCCAGCCTTCCCTTCAGTCTTGCACAGTTGGACAGGCTCCTCTTCTGTACTGAAATAACTTACTCTGATTTCACTGCACACTGTGAGCTTCTGTGAATAGAAGCTACAGCAAATCAGATAGAGCTCATCCCATTTCCTCCCTGGAGGATATCTAGCATTATCTAGCTCTTTTCTCCCCTGCCTGCCTGTCCCTGTCAATCGTGTAGGCTTAAAGAGGAAGTAAACTCTTGTATAAAAAAAGACAACCTGCGAGACAAAAACATTATGAGCTAGTATGCATAGCATACTAGCTCATTATGTATTACACTTACCTCAGATTGAAGCCCCCAAAGCCGTCCTCTTCTCCCCCTCCGGCCCGCTGACATGTCGTCCCGGAGTTACTTCCGGGTATCGCAGCTCCGGCGCTGTGTTTGGCCAGACCCGCAATAGCGTCGCTCCCACGCATGAGCGTGGGAGATGCCGGTAACAGCACGCAGACTGATGCAGCGGCACATTGGTGCCATTACATCAGTTTGCTCTAGTGCGTATGTGCCGGTGTCATCGGCACATGCAGGGGACATCTCCAAAACCGTGCAGGAGATATCCTGGGTAGCTACAGGTAAGCCTTAATATAGGCTTACCTGTAGCATAAACTTTAAAAATGGGGTTTACAACCACTTTAACTTCCTATGTGGGTGTTACCAAGGGTGGTCTGCATACAGATGTGGTGGTGAAGGATCAGCGATCATGTGACCACTAAAATCCGCTAGTCCCCCGAACACCCCCCCCTTCCCCAGATTAACAGTGCTGCTGTCCAAAGGTGTTTCTGTTGCTCCTTCATCCAGAGTGGGGGCACTCTAATACAGAAGGTTCCGCCATGGTCTACAATAAAATGGCGGATTGGTAATTGAGCATAGATACCTGTCTACTTAAGCCCACTTCTGCCGTCCATAGCCTATCCCTGTTGATGTCACGTGACGGTGACGTAACGCGTAGGAGAGAGGCATACGAACACTGGAAGTGACGTCTTGACACAAGCGTGATGCTCATTTATACACTGTGCTCTTGATTTTAACTAAATGTGAGTAATTTTTTGGCTAAATAAATTCAGCAAACTGGTTTTAAATACTACACCTAGTATGGCTCTCTCTCTTTTTAACTGCTCATACTGAGTGCCCATATGGGACCTAGGGACCCACCCCCCGGAAAGGAATAGAGTGACCACCATTGATATCCGATAGTGTGCTATACAGGAGGAACACGCTGGATTCATCTCTGCTGATTTCTCAAATGCTGTTTACCTTACAGCAGTAAGGTAATTACCCAGTATATTCCACGGGTGTGACTGACACCGAAGGACCACTCTTCACATTATCACCACATGTGGTTTATCTAGGAAGCTTTCACTTCATTTGCACTTTGGACCTTGATTTATGTCCATACAGTTATTTATTTGTTTATGATAGCTATATTGCTACTATATGTTTGCTTGTGATTATTGTTGTTCCAGAAACAATTTGTATTTTATGGATTAAGATTTTTATTATCCACTATAGTCCACCTTTTTTTGTTTATGCGCTATTCTCAGTTGCATGAGATTTTGTACTAGCACGTCAGCACTATGAAATCTTTGTGTATGAATTTGCAATTGGTATATTTTTTTTATTTTTATTTTTACATATTTATTTGATCTCCATATAGGAGATACGGTGATAGATGCATATTTGTTTATTTCACATATAGCACTTTATTATCACGAGATTAATTATTGTTAGGAGCGCAAAACCACTTTTTTTTTTTTTTTTTTGTACTGATTTCATTTTGAGAATTGTTTGACTCATATGGTGTCTGCAGCACCCGATAGTAGCGCGAATACTATTTATATAAATACAGAAGGTGTGTTGCTGGGCAGATTATCAGGTGAAAACAGAAGGGGGGGGAAAAAAGCCTTAAAAAAAACGAATGCAGCCGCCACAGTTAATGATTTAAATATATTATATTTTTTTGGTTTAGGATTTAATACCGCTTCTAATATAACCTACTTCCCATGCTTTTAGCACTGCACTGCATGTGGTGTTAGAGGACCATAAAATCTAAAATATAAAAATTTTATTCTTTTAACATTTTAATATAATAAGATTTAGATGTCTCCTGGACAGGCTTGCATGCCAGTTCTTATCGTCTAATCTGAGGGACACGATCACTACTTATTTTTTTTTCTTCCAGTACAACAGCGATAAAGCCATTGTGGACAGCGGCACCACACTCCTGCGTCTCCCAGACAAGGTCTTCAATGCCATGGTGGATGCCATCGTTCAGACATCTTTGGTAAGATCCTCCTATGTAAAGAATAACTGCCGTCCCCTATATGGGGGGACCTAAGAAGCCCAAAAGGTCCTGTACACAGACACTGGTTATACCACGAAGTTTACTACAAGAAACTGAAGGAACAATAGAGACGTTGCCATAGGTCTAGTTCATACCATAATATTCAAATATTCAAGCTAATAAATGCAATGATTAAGTGAACAAAAGGTAAGTATCGTAACAAATTATAAACCATCACATAAACATGATCTAGGTGATATCAAAAAAAATTGCAAAAAATGGTGGAAAAAAATTACAAATAATAAAGTCCACATGAGTATAAACACTGGAGGATCCCTTAAATGACAGTTCAGACTGTGTTCAGCCACCAGACACTTGAGTGAAGAATCCCTCTGTGGCACCCACTGCCTTATGTTTCGTCACATATGACGTCTTCCGGGGGAACTGGAAGACGCCATATGTAACGAAATGTGTCAGAAGGCGCTAAGTGCTGTCCTCATCTCGTCCTCCCTGATCCTGGAAGTGCGGCAGGTTTTGAAGAAGCACTGTTGACAGTGTGAAACGCGTCACCTCCTGGGTCCTTTGTCATTGTCCTGGTGGCTGTCATTGACCCTTTTTTTTTTAATTAAATCGCGTTGGATGCCTCCCTCCCTTCACTCTCACCCTGCTGCAATCCTCCTTCCTGCTGCGTTTACAAACATTCAGCCCATTCACAATGAAGGAAGGGTAGCTGAATGTTTGTAGACCCCTCTAGTGTTTGTGCTTGTGATGGCTGTAATTAACCTACAGTGTTCACAAAGTACAGAGCTACTCAAATTGGCTCTGTACATTGTCATTGTGATCTGAGCTCTCCAGTGACAGCTCAGATCTCAGCCAGTCACTAGGGTGATGACACTTGCCTTACCTGTACTATGGAAGAGCAGCATTGTCACCTTTTGGCCACTCTCCTGATTTGCACTACACATACCTCCCACTCTCATTTGCATAACATAGGAGGATGAGTTCTGTAGTTCACTGAAAAAATGAATGAGAGCTGCTAACCTTGTTTGAGATGGTTTAGTACACAGGAAGTTACATTTTTCTTTACTTTCAGGCCTGCAAAGTAAAAAAAAAACTGTTGGCAGAGAGATTTGGTCCTATTTATACTTTGACGTTATAGTGCATTGCATCAATGTGGGTGCATTACCATGCATTGTGTTATGGCACCCCATTGGTTTGAATATGGCGCTTGCAGACTAGAACAAACATAAAAATGCGCCTGCACTTTTTCTGACGCAGCGTAACACAACGCACAGTAGTGATCTTGCATTACAATGCAGAGCTGCCTTGGTGTGTTACTGTAACACATACATATGAAGGGGCCCCTGGTAAGCCAATCCTGTGAGGGCAAAATCCTTTCTAAGGTTCCCCCTGGTTTATAACACTCACTGGGCATAGTGAGCCTCTAGTCTTTTAATAAATGTGCCCCATGTCTCCTCTTCACACTCGTGAAATATATTGCATGTTTGCCAGCTGGGCCCATTTGCTGCCTCAAACTCCTGGAGGATGCATGTAAGTCAGTGGTGGTCAATGTTCTGGATATCTAAGCCCTCAACATCATCAAAGGGATGCACACATAAAATGGCACATGCATAACAAGATAAAGGCAATGACCATGGGCATGATACAAGAGATGGTCAGACTTCGGCCATGACAGGAGAGCCGGTGAGAGACTGCGCCCATGACAGGAGAGCCGGTGAGAGACTTCGGCCATGACAGGAGAGCCGGTGAGAGACTGCGGCCATGACAGGAGAGCCGGTGAGAGACTGCGGCCATGACAGGAGAGCCAGTGAGAGACTGCGGCCATGACAGGAGAGCCGGTGAGAGACTGCGGCCATGACAGGAGAGCCGGTGAGAGACTGCGGCCATGACAGGAGAGCCGGTGAGAGACTGCGGCCATGACAGGAGAGCCGGTGAGAGACTGCGGCCATGACAGGAGAGCCGGTGAGAGACTGCGGCCATGACAGGAGAGCCGGTGAGAGACTGCGGCCATGACAGGAGAGCCGGTGAGAGACTGCGGCCATGACAGGAGATCGGGTGAGAGACTGCGGCCATGACAGGAGAGCCGGTGAGAGACTGCGGCCATGACAGGAGAGCCGGTGAGAGACTGCGGCCTTGACAGGAGAGCCGGTGAGAGACTGCGGCCATGACAGGAGAGCCGGTGAGAGACTGCGGCCATGACAGGAGAGCCGGTGAGAGACTGCGGCCATGACAGGAGAGCCGGTGAGAGACTGCGGCCATGACAGGAGAGCCGGTGAGAGACTGCGGCCATGACAGGAGAGCCGGTGAGAGACTGCGGCCATGACAGGAGAGCCGGTGAGAGACTGCGGCCATGACAGGAGAGCCGGTGAGAGACTGCGGCCATGACAGGAGAGCCGGTGAGAGACTGCGGCCATGACAGGAGAGCCGGTGAGAGACTGCGGCCATGACAGGAGAGCCGGTGAGAGACTGCGGCCATGACAGGAGAGCCGGTGAGAGACTGCGGCCATGACAGGAGAGCCGGTGAGAGACTGCGGCCATGACAGGAGAGCCGGTGAGAGACTGCGGCCATGACAGGAGAGCCGGTGAGAGACTGCGGCCATGACAGGAGAGCCGGTGAGAGACTGCGGCCATGACAGGAGAGCCGGTGAGAGACTGCGGCCATGACAGGAGAGCCGGTGAGAGACTGCGGCCATGACAGGAGAGCCGGTGAGAGACTGCGGCCATGGCGCGAGAGCCGGTGAGAGTCTGCGGCCATGGCGCGAGAGCCGGTGAGAGTCTGCGGCCATGGCGCGAGAGCCGGTGAGAGTCTGCGGCCATGGCGCGAGAGCCGGTGAGAGTCTGCGGCCATGGCGCGAGAGCCGGTGAGAGTCTGCGGCCATGGCGCGAGAGCCGGTGAGAGTCTGCGGCCATGGCGCGAGAGCTGGTCACAGCCTGGAAACATATTACATGAGGATACTAGTGAATGTGGGCATGACACGAGCTGGCCAGAGGCTGTGGCCATGACAGGAGAGCTGGTAAGAGACTGGGGGCAAGCTGCAGGAGACAGTCACAGCCTGGAGACATGTTATATAAGGATACTAGCGACTGCGGCCATGGCGCGAGGGCTGGTCGGAGACGGCGGCCATGGCGCGAGGGCTGGTCGGAGACGGCGGCCATGCTTCAAAAGCCATTCATAGCCTGAGACCTATTACATGAGTCTGATGGAGATCACTGCTATAACAGGGGAATGAGGAAACGCAGATAAGTGACTGTATAAGGAAACACTATAGATAATAAATTCTGTTTTCATAGTTTACCATCTGCTGACGGTGGAGTTCTCAATGAAATTCCAGTGACAAGGAAATGTCAGAGCCGTCTGTCCGGATCATTGGCGGGATTTTCCACTGACATGTTTTTTTGTTTGTTAAAAAGGGGCAAGTTATGATGAAATGGTGCAACCTCGCCTTCAAGAACTGCAAAGACCATGAGATGGAAAGTTCTACACAAAATGTTTCCATTTTGCCATTTTCAGGGCTTGGAAGAAGCCTATATTTTTTACTTGTATTGATAATAATAAAAGCTCATTCTTTTAAAGCAGCTTGAAGTGATTGTAAACAATCACCTTGTGAAACAACCCATTCAATTAAACATTGAAATGAAATGCAAAACATTTTTGTATAGATATATAAAAAAAACATTTTATAAATACCTTTTTTTTTTTTTTTTTTTTTATGTGATCACATTTCTTCTGGTTCTCGGCTGTAGAGCTGGGGGAGGAGAAGCAGCAGCACACTGAGTTTCCCAGTGAATGAATGCGCAGCGGGGGGGGGGGGGGGGGGGGGTGGTTTGTGTGTTTAGTATAGCTAAAGAACTAACTACGATGTGCTCTCCTGCTTAGTGTGGTCAGTTTTGAATAGGAAAGCAGAGGGACTGGCAGGAACGCCCAGGGATTTCACACAAAAGAAGCAATACAAAGAGAACAGGAGACTTTCCCATACAAGTACACGGTACAGCAAATACATATCAGGAATATGACACGATTATTTCAGGGCCAAAAAAATACATGCACATACAAAAATACAGTGGCGGCTGGTGCTCCAATTTTTTTTGGGGGGGGGGCGCAAACAAAGCCCTAACCAACCCGCCCCCTGCCCGCAATAGGTCCTACAGGTAGATGAATAGACAGATAATTGGACACCTAGGTAGACATGGATAGATAATGGGTGAAAGGGATGGATGAATAGACACTGGGTGGGAGGGAGAGATATAAATACAGGGTGGGAAGGATGTATGGATAGATACTGGGTGGGAGAGAGGGAGGGAGGGAGGGATAGACACTGGGTGGGAGGGATGGATGGATATTGGCTGGGAGGGAGGATAGATATTGGGTGGGATGGACACACACACATACAGATCAATGATGAGGACTTGCATATCTGTTAATGAGGCTGTGTCCTGATCAGGCTGCAATCTATGGCTAGTGACAAGCAGCTGTCCTAACACCTCCTCTGCCTCCTTCCTTCCATACACTGGCTGGAAAGGATTTCTTATCTCGGTGTGTAGTCAGTCATACAAGGCTGGTCTCCTTATTTCTACAGGATGGATGGATGGGGAGGCTTCACCTGGGCTGTGTGTTTAACAAGTGCCTCCACTGACACTGCCAAACCGAGACACCAGTGAAGATGATAGAAGCATTGACGATCGCCACTTGTTAAACACACAGCCCATGTGAAGCCTCCCCATCCATCCTGTAGAAATAAGGAGACCAGCCTTGTGTGATTGTCAATGCTTCTATTATCTACACTGGTGTTGCTGTGTCTAGGTTTGGCAATGTCAGTGCAATCATTCGGCTTTGCCCCCCTCCTGTGGATTTCCAACTAGATGCTTGTTGTTTCTCTCTGAAGTTGAAGACAACAGCAGTGGAGGAGTCCGCTCAGGCGCACTGGTCTGACACAGGTGACATACTAACCTAGTGCACGGTGTCCGGTGCTTGAACACAGTGCACTTAAGGACTTTTTTTTTCTTAAAGGGGGGGGGGGAGCGGCACCCGGGCACCTCCTATGGACGGGCCGCCACTGGCAACACAATGATGATGTCGCTGCTACTTTTTCAAAGTAATATCTTGGTTTGCAAAGACATTTGATGTACACAACGTGGTTGTCTTGCCTACTGTACCTGGTGTGTCACTGGCCTGAAACTAACATTCATCCTGTTTTATTTGGGAATCCCAGATTGCATGATTGTTCCAGATCAGTGAGACCAGTCCTAGGATGACAGCCCAGGAACGTGCACCTTAAAAAAACAAGTTGGTAGTTGTAGCTACCATATGTATCGATTGATACATATAGGGCAGCATCTTCCAGCAACACAAAGCAATTATTTTGATGATCCTGATGAAGAAGTATTGCTCACATAGAGGTACTTTTTAAAGCTGAACAATAGCCAAAAATAAGATACAAATGAATAGCCCATTAAAAGAAAAAAAAGAAATAAAACTAGCTATCCTGATTGGTCCCAGGCTGAATATTCCCAGACTCTGGTCATAGGCTGTTCAGTCTGTGTCAGAGGCGGACTGACAACTCATGGGGCAACAGGAGATTATGGGGACCCCAGGCAATAGATTATGGGGCCACACAGTATACACACACATACAGTATACACACAGACACACAATATACACACACAGAATACACAATATTCAGTTCCAATCCAGAGATTTCCCCAGAGCACTTATTTTTTTCTGCCACTAGATGTCATCGCACTGATGACATCACTCAACCCACTTCCTCTGAGCCCAAATCATCCTGTACCCACCCCCTGGCCTGTGACTGGACAGTGAAATAAAAAGCAGCACAGCGATGAGCTCATCTGTCACTCTGCTCTCTCCTCCCATCAGCATGTTCCTTGTCAGCACATTGTACTGCTTGTACAGAGAATGTGAAGGGCTGCTACCAGGTTGAATTTAGTGACTTGCACTGCTTGCAATTAATGAAAACTAATTGAATAATGTATTGATTACATTGCTGTATACATTTGTGCCTGGCGTTCAGTATTAACGTTGACCATTGATATAAAGAGTCTGTCTGTATTTAATGTCTTCTCATCCAGCAAGTGTCCTTTATCCAGACTTAACTCGAGTCCCTCTGTCCTGCAGATTCAGAACTTCAATAATGAATTCTGGGCGGGTTTGCAGTTGGCGTGTTGGGAGAAATCAGAGGAGCCATGGACGTACTTCCCGGATCTCTCCATATACTTGCGTGACAGCGACAACGCCACTCGCTCCTTCCGCCTCACCATGAAGCCTCAGGTGGTCTTTCTGTTCATTGCTTCTGTCATCCCAATGTTTACTGCTTAATGTATTTCCAGACAGGAGGTGGCCATAAGCTGGCCTGATTTGTGGCAAGGGGACATGGACGGTGACCTTGGGTGGCTGACTGACCCTTATTTACGTTTTTAATGGTTAGCTATGCATGATCTTGTACAGAGGTCGCTAAACTATCCGTGCAAAGTTCGCATTGTATGTTTTACATTCGCTGGCAAAATAAAACCCGTCGGAGTCCTCCCTAAATCAGTTTTACCATCAGAGGTCTCCCCTGCATCAGGGTCCCCATCGGAGTCTCTCCATGCATCAGGGTCCCCATCGGAGTCTCCCCATGCATCAGGGTCCCCATCGGAGTCTCCCCATGCATCAGGGTCCCCATCGGAGTCTCTCCATGCATCAGGGTCCCCATCGGAGCACCCCCTTACATTGTGGTCCCCATCGGAGCACCCCCTTACATTGTGGTCCCCATCGGAGCACCCCCTTACATTGTGGTCCCCATCAGAGCACCCCCTTACATTGGGGTCCCCATCAGACTCTTCTTATAGCAAGGTCTCCCCCTTAGGTCGGGGGTCCCCACCAGAGTCTGCCCTTTACACCAGAATGGAGATCATAGGCAGCGTCTGCTTACCTTAATACTCAATCAGTGCACATTGAGGATATGTTACTGACCCTAGTTGCAGGCCGTAAACAATCTTGTAGTGGGTCAGATGTGGCCTGTGGGTTGTAGTTTGAGACCCCTGGTCTTGTACATGGGAGCAAATAGTGATTTGCTGTGACAAGAATTGCCTAAAATGTATTGGGGTGTATAACTCTGTACAGATGAGCACTTGGAGAAGATCAACAGTGTTTCACTCAGTATAGACTTCTCTTGCTCCCGAGATGGTCTATGGGATTTGTAGTGTGCATAGAGCAGTACAGATCAGTGCTATGGAGAGGAAACTATTTACCCTGAATCAGCTAAGTGCCAGGTTCACTTCAAAGTGGACATAAGCTGACAGCCTAAACTAATTTTATTCCATCTCCATCAGAGTATAGACTTGGTGGAGGTGGGTCACATAGGTGCTCTGACTTGGTTCAGCCATGATGGTGGATCACATACAGTGGGGATGGAAAGTATTCAGACCCCCTTAAATTTTTCACTCTTTGTTACAGTATATTGCAGCCATTTGCTAAAATCATTTAAGTTCATTTTTTTTTCCTCGTTAATGTACACACAGCACCCCATATTGACAGAAAAACACAGAATTGTTGAAATTTTTGCTCAGTATTTAGTAGAAGCGCCCTTTTGATCTAATACAGCCATGAGTCTTTTTGGGAAAGATGCAACAAATTTTTCACACCTGGATTTTTGGGGATCCTCTGCCATTCCTCCTTGCAGATCCTCTCCAGTTTTGTCAGGTTGGATGGTAAACGTTGGTGGACGGCCATTTTTAGGTCTCTCCAGAGATGCTCAATTGGGTTTAAGTCAGGACTCTGGCTGGGCCATTCAAGAACAGTCACGGAGTTATTGCGAAGCCACTCCTTTGTTATTTTAGCTGTGTGCTTGGGGTCATTGCCTTGTTGGAAGGTAAACCTTCGGCCCAGTCTGAGGTCCTGAGCACTCTGGAGAAGGTTTTCGTCCAGGATATCTCTGTACTTGGCCTCATTCATCTTTCCCTCAATTGCAACCAGTCGTTCTGTCCCTGCAGCTGAAAAACGCCACCACAGCATGAAGCTGCCACCACCATGCTTCTCTGCTGGGACTGTATTGGACAGGTGATGAGCAGTGCCTGGTTTTCTCCACACATCGCTTAGAATTAAGGCCAAAAAGTTCTATCTTGGTCTCATCAGACCAGAGAATCTTATTTCTCACCACCTTGGAGTCCTTCAGGTGTGTTTTTTTTTTTTTTTTTTTTTTTTTTTTTTTTTTTTGCTTTTTGTTTTTTTATCAAACTCCATGCGGGCTTTCATGTGTCTTGCACTGAGGAGTCTTCCGTCGGGCCACTCTGCCGTAAAGCCCCGACTGGTGGAGGGCTGCAGTAATGGTTGACTTTCTACAACTTTCTCCCATCTCCCGACTGCATCTCTGGAGCTCAGCCACAGTGATCTTTGGGTTCTTCTTTACCTCTCTCACCAAGGCTCTTCTCCCCCGATAGCTCAGTTTTGGCCTAACGGCCAGCTCTAGGAAAGGTTCTGGTCCTCCCAAACTTCTTCCATTTAAGAATTATGGAGGCCACTGTGCTCTTAGGAACCTTAAGTGCAGTAGAATTTTTTTTTTTTTTTTTTTAACCTTGGCCAGATCTGTCCCTTTCCACAATTCAATTCTGTCTGAGCTCTTCAGGCAGTTCCTTTTGACCTCATGATTCTCATTTGCTCTGACATGCACTGTGAGCTGTAAGGTCTTGTATAGACAGGTGTGTGGCTTTCCTAATCAAGTCCAATCAGTATAATCAAACACAGCTGAACTAAAATAAAGGTGTAGAACCAACTCAAGGATGATCTGAATAAATGGACAGCACCTGAGTTAAATAGGAGTGTCACAGCAAAGGGTGTGAATACTTTTTCTTTTTTAACCACTTGGCAACCACGTCATAGCCGAAAGTTTTGGACGTCCTCCCCGAATGTTGTTCTCACACCCCCCCCCCCCCCCCGGGGCGCGATCCGCGCATCACAGATTGTGTTAAACAGCCGCTAGTAGCGGCCGTTTACCATGTGATCGCTCCGTCAAACGACGGAGCGATCACTTGTAAACAAACCGGCGTCATGTCATGACGCCAGTTCCTCCCTCCCTGCTCTGTACCGATCGGTACAGTGCGAGGGGAGAGGCGGAGAGATTGTAGCAGCGCTGTGGGCTGGATGTGTAGTGCCCACAGCGCTGCTCAGTGCCAATACTGTACAATACTCTGCCAATACTCGGCAACACCGTGCAATCTCTGCCAATACTCTGCCATAAATTTTAACAGAAACAAAGATTTTTTTATTTATTTTTTTTACTGAATTTTCTGTTTTTTTGATTTATAGCGCAAAAAATTTAAATTTTGTATTTTTTTTCTGTCAATATGGGGTGCTGTGTGTACTATAATGAGGAAAAATAACTTAAATGATTTTAGCAAATGGCTGCAATATAACAAAGAGTGAAAAATTTAAGGGGGTCTGAATAATTTCCATCCCCACTGTAGGTTCTCACATGGTTCAGCCAAACCATGGCTCTGCCTGAACACCTATCCCACCTCTGACAGTCCCTCTGTCCCAGCTGAATGGAGCCCGGAGCTCTCTTTCTAGGGGAGAATGTATTTTAACAAATATAAATGCAAAGATCTGTGATAATGGGGAGTTTTATAATAGATGTTACCTAGGGAAGTGGTTCTCAACCAATCAATTCTTCCAAGAACTTCTATCCCCCCCAAAAAAATAAGTTTTATATACTCATACATAAAAGCACGGAAATACAAAATATGCATATGCATTGAAATGCTGGTAGGTTCTGAATGGGGCTGGGTGTCACTTTGAGGGAATGGGAGTTCTAGAAGGGGTGAGGAGACTCTGCAACAGGCTTGGTGGCCATGTAGGGAATTTGGTTTCAGGAGCGTGAGAAGAGCTGCGGAAAATGTTGGTTATGGGGTCTCTGGAGAGGGCTGTGGGTCTCCCAAGAGGCTGGGGGCTTTACTGGGGCATGATGGAAGGCTGGGGGGTAATGCAGGGGTTGAGGCACTGTTGGAGGTTGGGGGGCACTATGGGTAGCTGGGGATTATGTACGGACACTGAGGGAGTTTGGAGACAACTGTGGAAGGTTTAACGGCACTGCAGGCCGCTATGAGTAGCTGGAGGATCTGTAGGGAGCCGCGTGGCACTGTGGGAGGTTGGAGACAACTGGGAATAGGGGGCCACTGAGGAAGTTTGTGGGCCACTATGGAGGGTTGGGGGCACTATGGGAGCTGAAAAGCCCCGTGGAAGGTTAGGAGAGCTGCAGGTGGCCTGCTAGGAGGTAGGTCGCAGGCCACAGCCTTGTGGTTGAGAACTACTGACCTGAGGCAGCCAGGACATATTCCACATCCAGCCAGGTTCTGGGTGAGCTGGATTTATGTCTATAAAGCACCAATGTTTGCACTCTGAGGCGTAAACTGTTTCAGTCTGTGATTTTACTAACCGCTCCATACAAAATGAGAACGGTTTATTTTCCATGTTGCGAAATAGGCTTCAGCTTGTCCAAACCTGCAGTCAGACACGCACACTTCTCAGGACATCGTGTCTAAAGCTGCATGCAAAACAGATTCTGTCCATTTTCATGTGAAGTATATCCAAACTCCCAAAAAATGTAATGTCCGCATACCAGTTCTTGGCTGAGGTGACTGCATTCGTTTTTATTTTTTTTTCAGGCTTTTTGTCCTTCATTTTCATACATCAAAAAGAAAACTAATGCAATCACCACCATCTAAGGATTCATGAGCTGTAATATATTACACTTTTTCTTCTTGGGTCTAGATACTTAAATTTGAGTTTATCCTAAAAAGGAACCCATTATATGAGAAATGTGGAGTTGCCATTGATAGTTTGTTTTACCGCAACTCGTGTTCAGTGCATTGGTACCATGCTATGTGGTATATGAACGGCATCCCAACGCCCCTTGCGACAAACGTGTGCAGTGTAACCTGTAGTAATGCACTAACTTTTGTTGCAGTGCACTTCCAAAATATCATGCATGAACTATTTTGTGCAGTGTACCACACCACACCACAACACACTAAGGTGGCCATGGATGCTACTGAATTGGCCAAATTTCGATCATTCTATTCTTGCTAATGATTGAACTCCTGTTGAAGGGGTGGGGGGGTCAGCCTGTCAGTGCTCAGACCATACGCCGCACACTGCATCAAATTGCTTTGCATGGCTGTCGTCCCAGAAGGAAGCCTCTTCTAAAGATGATGCACAAGAAAGCCCACAAACAATTTGCTGAAGACAAGCAGACTAAGGACATGGATTACTGGAACCATGTCCTTTGGTCTGATGAGACCAAATATTTTGGTTCAGAAGGTATCAAGTGTGTGTGGCGGCAACCAGGTGAGGAGTACAAAGACAAGTATGTCTTGCCTACAGTCAAACATGGTGGTGGGAGTGTCATGGTCTGGGGCTGCATGAGTGCTGCTGGAACTGGGGAGCTACAGTTCATTGAGGGGACCATGAATGGCAACATGTACTGTGACATACTGAAGCAGAGCATGATCCCCTCCCTTTGGAGACTGGGCGACAGGGCAGTATTCCAACATAACAGCCCCAACAACACCTCCAAGATGACCACTGCCTTGCTAAAGAAGCTGAGGGTAAAGGTGATGGACTAGCCAATCATGTCTCCAGACCTAAACCCTATTGAGCATCTGTGGGGCATCCTCAAATGGAAGGTGGAGGAGCGCAAGGTCTCTAACATCCACCAGCTCTGTGATGTCATCATGGAGGAGGGGAAGAGGACTCCAGTGGCAACCTGTGAAGCTCTGGTGAACTCCATGCCCAAGAGGGTTAAGGCAGTGCTGGAAAATAATGGCGGCCACACAAAATATTGACACTTTGGGCCCAGTTTGGACATTTTCACTTAGGGGTGTACTCCCTTTTGTTGCCAGCGGTTTAGACTTTAATGGCTGTGTGAGTTATTTTGAGGGGACAGCAAATTTACACTGTTATACAAGCTGCACACTCACTACTTTACATTGTAACAAAGTGTCATTTCTTCAGTGTTGTCACATGAAAAGATAGAATAAAATATTCACAAAAATGTGAGGGGTGTACTCACTTTTGTGAGATAGTGTGTGTGTGTGTGTGTGTGTGTGTATGTGTATGTGTGTGTGTGTGTGTGTGTGTGTGTGTATATATACACATATACACATACACACACACACACACACACACACACACACACACTATCTCACAAAAGTGAGTACACCCCTCACATTTTTGTGAATATTTTATTCTATCTTTTCATGTGACAACACTGAAGAAATGACACTTTGTTACAATGTAAAGTAGTGAGTGTGCAGCTTGTATAACAGTGTAAATTTGCTGTCCCCTTAAAATAACTGTGTGTGTGTGTTTGTATTCATAAGAAATAGTAAAAAAAAAAAAAAAAAAGCAAGTGCACACTTTCTATTCTGTAATATGGTATTTTTCTCTCTGTATATATCTGTACACATGCACTGTTGTAATGACAGCATTTTTACTTTCCATAGCTGTACATCCAATTTGTGATCACCTCCCGTACGGACATGAATTGTTACCGCTTCGGCATCTCGCCCTCCTCAAACGCGCTGGTTATCGGGGCCACCGTCATGGAAGGCTTCTACGTCCTATTTGACAGAGCAGAGAAGAGGGTCGGTTTTGCAGTCAGCAGCTGTGCAGGTGGGTGAAGCTGAGCAAAGAGATTTCCTCCTATTGGGAAGTCAGAGGAAATCTTGGCGAGGGGTCGCAGACGGAACTAAAAAGCAAACAGAAATGTTAATCCCCGCTCCCCAAAACCTGAACTGATATCAGTTTTAATGTCCGTGCATAATAAAACAAAATAAATGCGCCTCTCTTCAGTACATTCACATTTCTCTTTTAAAGATCATACATGTACAGAAAACTACATTTTAATCTACCAGAAATGCACTCCTGTTGTGGGCTAACAACACACACTTCCGGACTGAGATTACTAAAAGACAACTGGGCAGGGCTGACACCATTTCATTTTCCTATTACATGAATATAGGTAAGGGTATACCGCTTGTTTACACAGGTTAGTCAGCATAAGTGGTAGGAGGGGGTTGGGGACAATTTTATAGCTAGTTGGGTTGAGGCTGGAATTGTACTTTTAAGGAGTCTAATCAGCCCTCCCTGTTCTTATTTAGGACTATAGAACACTTAGTCCCTAGTGGAGATGAGGAGAAGCGAGGGAGAAAGATTCAGTAGTTTATCAAAATACAACTCGGCAGGGCTGACACCATTTCTTGCCATCTCCGTTCAGAAGCAGGCGCTTTGTCAGCATAGGTGTTAGAGGGGAGGGGAAAGCTTTAAGAGCTTTGTGGTTGGAATTGTACTTTAACCACCTGCCTCCGTCATTATACGGCAGCAGGTTGGCACATTCCCGCAAATCGCCATACCTCTAAGTACTTTAAGAGCCATAGCAGGCATGGGAGACCCGAAGCGCATGGCCGGCGGGCACGATGTCCGCCGGCACCTGCGATCATGGGCACAAGGGCCAGAATGGGCATTTGTGTATGTAAACAAACAAATCCCTGTTCTGACAGGAGAGGAGAGACAGGTTGTCTATTCCTATTAGCTAGGAACAATGATCTAGCTCCTCCTCTAGTCAGTCCCATCCCCCCCCCCCCCACAGTTAGAAACAAACACATTTAACTCCTTGATCCCCCCCTAGTGTTAACCCCTTCTTTGCCAGTGACATTTACACAGTAATCGGTGCATTTTTATAGCACTGATCGCTGTATAAATGTCAATGGTCCCAAAAAAGTGTCAAAAGTGTCCGATCTGTCCGCTGCAATGTTGCAGTCTCACTAAAAGGCGCAGATTGTTGCCATTACTTGTTAAGGATAAATAAATGATAAAAATGCCATAAATCTATTCCCTATTTTGTAGATGCTATAACTTTTGTGCAAACCAATCAATATATACTTATTGTGATTTTAATTTAAATTTTATTTTTTTTACCAAAAATATATAGAAGAATACATATATGTATATATTATGTATAATTCAATTTTTTTTTTTTTTTTTTCAAAACTGTCGCTATTTCTTTGTTTTATAGTGCAACAAAATAAAAAAACACAGATTTTATCAAATAAGAAAGCTCTATTTTGTGGGAAACAAAATACACATATCTCTCTCTCATATTATATATATATATCTATATATCTATCTCGACCACCAGGAGTCATGCGGCTAAGGAATGTGAACCACATTCTGTCTGGGACGGCATACGTGGCTGTCTCTATCGTCAGTGCATATTCCCAGTACAGCATAATGGCAGGGGAACTCTGCAGGTAAATCTACTAGCTTCCAAGTTCTACAACAAGTTGGGACAGGTTGTGTTCAGGACGAGGGTCCAATTGGCAGTAGGGGTGGATACACTGGTAATGCCTTAGGGACCAGTTCTCCCTTTATTGGCACTGTCCCTCTGTTTTGACTTCTGCCACATCTTTTGCAAACAAATCTGGAAGGGGGGGGTAACACTGATAATAATGTTAGCCGAATTCGCCCAGGAGGGCTTGGTACACTGACATAGCGAGTCTTGCGGGGGTCGCTCCTGGGACACTCCCAGTCCAGCGGGACCCAGTGGTCCTGAGTCCTGTATGTCAGCACTGTTGAGGCCCTGGAAGCCAGCTTCGGAAAACTTCAGTACAGAACTTGAAAATATTTTTTTGATTGGGGTGAAGCCAGGAAGTGGCACCCACAGAAATATGCGAGTGAGAGATTTTCTCTTTCTTTCTCCAATCGGTAGGGAAAAGGAGATTGGCCTTAAAGAGGTTGTATGGTAATGCATTCTATGCATTAAGGTGAAAAAACATCTGACAGTGCCGGCGCCCCCAGTCCCCCCCCCCCGTTTTACTTAACTCACCCCTCGAAAGTCCCGCGCTCGTCCCCCTGACGTCGTTTCCACTGTTCAGCCTGGCCGCTGATTGGCTGGAGTGGATGGATGGAAAGCAGCGTAGCCATTGGCTCGCGCTGCTGTCAATCACATCCACTGACACTGAGCACCGGGGGGCGGGGCCGTGTGATACAGCGAGCGGCTATAGCCGCCGGCTGTATCACGGGAGCGCGCCCGCAGATGCTTCTCACCCTACGAGGGAGCTCACATGAATGTGAGAAGCACCTGCGAGAGGATGCAGAGACAGCTGCCGAGGGACCCCAGAAGAGCAGGTTCGGGGCCACTCTGTGCAAAACGAGCTGCACAGTGGAGGTAAGTATAACGTTTGTTATTTAAAAAAAAATAATAACATTCACTTTACAATCCCTTTAAGTGCCGTAAGGGTCAGGGTTCGTCCCCATACATTTTTTTTTTTTTTTCAGGTACAGTTGTTTCTCACTCCTTGATTCATACTTCATACAGCAATGTATGACGTAGACAGTCTCGTCTGTCAGGACATTCTTGTGTCCTGACAGACGTCCTTTGGACTTGAATTTGATCTCCACTGTCCTTGCAGAGGCCACTTTTTTTCTTTTTTTTTTTTTTTGGCGGCTCTTTCAGGCAAGAAGCCGCTTTTGGTCTTGCATCATATTAAGGTGATGTTGCGTCCTCATCCTTTTTTTTTTTTTTTTTTTTTCCTAGAATGGTGTCTGGTTTTCACTTGAATCAAGACAATGTCTTGCCTTTTCTGATTCTCAGTTGGCAGGAGTTGGCTCACTTGCATACTCAGGAGGTAGTTCTGGTGGTTACTTGCTTTGTCGGTACTGGTCAGATATCCTAGTTTCCGCTGCCAGTAGAGCCCAGAGTGGGCAGGAGGCATCCAAGTTAACTATTTTAATTGGATTTGCCAGTTAATTATTCAAGCCTATGGCTTGAAAGGGCAAGATCCCCCACCTTTTTTTTTTTTTTTTTTTTTTTTGGGAAAAGCTCTCGCTACCAGGTGTTCGGGGGCATCTTGGGCCATCAGGTGTCGGTGGCTCAGGATTTAAGGCCATTACATGATCTTTTGTTCATACATTCACTGAATTTTACCACATGGTTATCAAAGCCACGGCGGATACTGCTTGGCCACAGTATGTTTTGAGTGGCAGAAAGAGCCCTTCTCAGGTGGCACTTTGTGATTGTGTCTCCCTCCCCTCAAGTGCATTGCTTTAGGACATCTCGTATAGTCATCATTATGGTTGCTCTGTGTCCCATGATGTACGATAAAGAAAATGGGATTTTTCCATCGTACTTACCAGTAAAATCCTTTTCTTGGAGTAAATCACAGGACACAGAGGTCCCTCCCATCTTTTTTGGGATATTCATTGCTTTGCTATAAAACTGAGGTCCTTCCTGTGTAGGAGGGGTTATATAGGGGTGGACTTCCTGTTTGACTATCTGCCAGTGTCCATCCACCAGTAGGGGGCGTATAACCCATGCAGTCATTATTATGGTTGCTCTGTGTCCCATGATGTACTCCAAGAAAAGTATTTTACAGGTAAGTATGATGGAAAAATCCTATTTCTTTTTTTTTGTGCTTTTATCTGCATTTTTTTAAAAACAATTGATGGCAGGGTCTCTTTAAAAATGAATTGGTTGTTTTGTATTAGGCTATATTAGCTGCATGTATCACAGGTACTCCCAGCGGAGAAGAAATGGAAATCTTTCATTATTGTGTTTACCTGCTGGCTAGGTGTCTGTTTATATTGGCGTTCTCCTCTGCTCTGTCTTTTATAAAAGCTTCATAATGTGTATTTGTAGCAGCCAAATCCTGTATTATAAAACGACTTCATTACATCGGATTTTTCCTCCAACAGCTTAAATAAGACTTATTAGATTTCATTTGAAGTATTGATGACTTGGAGGATATCTGCACCCATACTCTGGTTTGGGGCAATTAAATAGGCAAACAGAACGTTCAACCAATTTAAGATTGTGCCTGGAGCCGCATATATTCAGGATTATTAAATGGCAGCCAGTGACGTCCTCAGCCTTCAGGGACTGGGCGGTGACTCCATTCCCCCTGGACCCTGCTTGTGCCCACTATTGTATATTTTGGGACATGAGGAAGTCTGTAAGCTACTTCATGACTAATTCAGGTTTTAAAGTGAAGCTGTGCTTTGCCTAATTTAGTTTGCATGGTTGTTCTGCATTGTCAGATTCTGCCAGCAGGGGGCAGAGGCAAAATCTGTTAACAGCTCTCAGTTCTGTTAAAGCTGAACTAAACTCTCTGTTGACACTATTTGTAATCTTTATGCTGCCAGCATTAGCAAATGGATAGGAAGAAAAAGTTATATTTATTTTTTAATTTGTTTTTCGTTTCTTCAGTTGCTGCCTGGTTTTTTGCCTAGGCCAAAATCTCATACATCCCAGGAATCTTCATGGACTTTTTTTTTTCATCCGGAGGAGGGGCTTCTTCGCTAAGCACACCCTTCTTCATGCGTGCCTGAGCTAAGGGCAGATGGATTCCAGGAAGTAAATGCTCCATTTGCCCTCAGACAAGATGGCCGTGGCTAGAAATGCTAGGAGGTGTTTTTCTAAGTCATTTGTTAAAGTAAAGCATGGAGACATTTTTGGACGGATGACTTTGCTTTGAATTATAATATATATAATTAACCACTTCAGCCCCAGAAGAATTTACCCCCTTCCTGACCAGAGCACTTTTTGCGATTCGGCACTGCGTCACTTTAACTGGCAATTGCGCGGCCGTGCGACATTGCACCCAAACAAAATTGACTTAATTTTTTCCCCACAAATAGAGCTTTCTCTTGGTGGTATTTGATCACCTCTGCGGTTTTTGTGCTATAAACAAAAAAAAGCAACGATTTATATATATTAATATATATATATATATATATAATATCCCCCCAAAATATTGTATTTTTTGGCGTATAACACATACCTTCATTTTAGGAGGGAAGTTTCAGGAAAAATTTTAAATAAAGAACTTTAAAGCAAAATAAAGGTCAGTGCCCATCAATGCAGCCTCACCATTGCCCATCTGCAGCCTGATCAATGCCCATATGCAGCCTCACCATTGCCATGAATGCAGCCTTACCTCAGATTACTGCTGCCTCGGAGGGACAGTGGGGAGGGGGGGGGGGGGGTTGAGCACCGTCAGATTATATACAGTGTGAATCTCCTGTTTACTCGGCGGCCTCTTTAATAAAAAGTCCCGCCTCCTGGACCGGCTTCCATGATAGACAGAACAGAGCTCCACTGCCGGCCCAGGAGACGGGACTTCCAATTACAGTGGCTGCTGAGTAAACAGGAGATTCTCGCTGTATATAATCTGATGGCGCTCACCTCTGCGATTTTTTTTTTTTTTTTTTTTTTTTTTTTTTTTTTTTTTGTGACTGCAACATTATGGTGGACACATCAGACACTTTTGACACTATTTTGGGAAATTTATACAGCAATCAGTGCTATAAAATGCATTGATTACTGTGTAAATGGCACTGGCAGGGAAGGGGTTAAACACTAGGGGAGGTGAAGGGGTTAAGTGTGTCCTAGGGGGTGACTCTAACTGTGGGGCGGGGTGTGTGCTTCAACTCGCATGACAGCGATCACTGCTCCTGGTGACAGCGAGCAGTGGTCTCTGTCATGTCACTAGGCAGAACGGGGAAATGCCTTATTTACATAGGCACTTCCCCGTTCTGCGGCTCCATGACATGATCGCCGGGAGACCAGCGGGCATAGAGTCCGCCAGTCCCGCAGGCACGGTCATGTTGTAGGCGGTGGTGCGTGCCCGCTAGCCCCACCAATTAAAGGGGACGTACGGGTACGCCCATTTGCCCACCGCTGCCATTGTGTCGACATTGTGTACAGTATATCTGCGTGCAGTGGTCAACAAGTGGTTAAATAACGTTTTCAGTGCTCAGATACCAATGAGTTCCACTTTCTTTTGTACATTTAAAGGGATCTTAAAGTGTCACTAAACCCACATCGTAAAAACCTATTGATAAATGGTGTATTGCCCACTGTTCATACTCAGTCACTGAGATTCTTTTTCTGTATTCTCCAAAAGTCCTGGTTGATCCTGCTCTCTATCTCCACCTTCTGATCATGTCCCCAATTCAGCTAGGCATTTAGCAGAGCAGTGTTGGCAGCTCTGCACATGCTCAGTTTTTAGTGAGTTTCTATGCTGAGCATTTCCTCCCTATCATATCTGAGCAGCCCATGTCACTATAGAATCACACATGTGGGCGTATACACAGTGGTAAATGACAGCCCAGTCCCTCCCTCCCTCCTTCTCCTCCCCAATGACCATTAACCAGCTAAACACAATGGGGTGGGATATAACATGTAGATTGATGGAGGCTTCACCTCCCTTATTTTAAGACACAGGCTGGAGGGGCATGACACAGTCTGTGACTGGCAGGCAGAAATCCGCCTACACCATGTTATTGCCACAAAATAATAAAGATTTGATTTCAAATACATATTTGTATGATGATTTAAAATGGTTTGATATGAATTATTTAGTTTTACTCTGGAAGAAAGTACTTATGTTTATTTTTTTCATATTAAAATAACTACAGTTATCATTATACAGAAATCTAAGGGAAAATTGTAAATTAAACAGTGTGTGTTTAGCATTACTTTAAGTGGAAATTGTCTAATTTTTGGAGATTACGTAAGATTATTCTAACCTTTCTCTTTTTTTTTTTTTTTTTTTAATACAGAAGTGAATGGCATTCGGGTCTCAGAGATCGCCGGTCCGTTCAGTACCGCGGACATATCCAGTAACTGCATCACGAGCTACCCGTTCCGAGAGCCCGTCATGTGGATTATATCGTACGCTCTCATGACTTTTTGCGGCATTATTCTGCTGGTGCTGGTGGTCTTGCTGCTTATTCCCCAAAGACGGAACAACGACCCACAGGTTGTTAATGATGAGTCTGCTCTAGTACGCCATCGTTGGAAATAGCTAAGAGGACTCTCTCCACCAAAAAAGGAGCTTTTGGCCAGCAGACTTGGTGTCCTCTCACCCAGTTACTTTTTTTTTGTTGCTGGGAATGTTGCAATCACAACCAAAGCTGTCCACATCAAGTGGCATTTGTAACTTATTACCTATCACGTTCCATGCAAATTTCAAAGTACGCCACCAGGGCGATGTCTTACTACTGTACTGATCATTTTCTAACTGGATGCACTGTGGACTTTGATGTTTGAAAAAAAAAATATGCCTTTTTTGATATTTTTTGGAAGCCATGACCATTTAAGCCATTATGGTGGTTTACTTGCTACTCTTAAATTGAACCTCTGCTTAGGAGGCATAGAAAACCTTGACAAGGATTATGAACAGTTTGAATCTTAAGGCACCCACACACATTTCTGACATTCCTGGAACCCCTTCTAAGTAGTACTCAACCCCCAAAACACACCAGCCTTCGGTCATGAGATAAGCCAGAATGTCCCAACCACAATGACCTGAGCAGCCTATAGCCAAGACCAGGTGTTGGCACATATGGGGCAGGAGGCAAGCCTTGCATAAAGTAGAAGTCTAACCACAAGATATATATTTTTTGACCCCCTGCAAGCCTTATATTTTTGTCTGTCCTCTGTTGGGTAGACTTGCTCTCACCTAGGTTTATAAGTATAAAGCATGGATTGGGTTCAAGTCAAAAGCATTCGCCTAGCCCTCAGGAATTCTGGACAAATTTTGCTTAATACATTGATTTCCTATAATTCCAGTGGCCATAATGTGCATATTTTTCCTGAAATAACTCAGTCAGGCAAATACCACGTTATTGCCACTAGATGGAGCTGACAATCATAGGAAATGAATGTATTAAGCAAGGTATGGCCAAAATTTGTGAGGACTCTGTGAAAGCTTGTGACATTTGTCCAATAAATTCTTTACAGATAGACCCCTTAGTGTTTTGCTTAATGGTTCCACCAGTAACACAGCACTGTAGCTACCATTTAGTACAGGGGTCTCCAGACTTTCTAAGTAGAGGGTCAGTTTTACTGTCCTTCATGCTTTAGGGGGCCTGATTATGGCCAGTGGAAGTTGAAAATGCCTCGGCATCAGTGCACCATTACTGGCTTCAATTGTAGGAATAGTGCCCCAATGTTGATGTCAGTGAGAAGAATGGTACCCCGTTGATGATGCCCATAGGGCAAATGGTGTGTCAATATTGTTGTCAGTTGATGGAGGGCAAACAAAGGGCCACATCTGGACCCTTGGCCACAATTTGGAGACCACTGATTTAGTAGTGTTGGAATAGTTCTTTACAATGCTGTTTGCTCAGTTAGATACTCCTTTTCACCTTAGTGTCACCTCAGGTGTACTTTTAAATTTTTGTAAAATATTGATCTCTTTGCAGTTAGTTTTTGGATTCCAGTTGATGTATTTTCTTCTTCTCATTTCAGAAGTTGTTCTTTTTAAAGCCATTGGCACTGACACATAGGGACTGTAGAAGGCTATAAAGACCTCAGCTCATTAGCCCACAATGCAGAACAAGGGCTTTTGGAAGCCAAAACATTATTTGAATTGTGCTAAGACTTGTTGAAGGTGATGCCATAGATGCTTACAGAGCTAAAGCAGGATCTATAGCAGCCCCTATCCTAGCACTGGTAAATTAAGGCAGGGTTTCTCAAGCCGGATTACTCCAGAGGTTGTTAGGGGTTCCTTGGGTAATAATCAGTTTCTGTGCCCCAGGTTCCCACTGACACCATTTATCTTATTAGCTAACTTTTCCCAATGTCTATAAGGAGCATTCTTCCCACTGACCATCACACTAATGTACCATGAGTTGTATATAGTCATTTTTACCAGGTGTTTCCTGAGTGGGAAGTTATTTCAATGGTTCCTCTGTGTTAAAAAGGTTGAAAGTGGAATATTAAGGAGCTGAGAGCTGTAAATCCTTGAATAGGGCTACATTTTTATAGGTGGCAGGGGTGTGACTCTTTCCAGAAGAACCTCAGTTCAAGTTGTTCTGTATACTCTGAATGATTCCTTTCCAGCTAGAAAATATCGGAAACCCAATGGAAGTTCTTCCTTAAAAAAAAACCCATGGTTTTCAGAACCCCTCTTTATTTAGTGGGTAACGGTACTGAAAAGTCATCGAGACGGCCACTCACAACACTTTAAGCAAAAGAGAGGGACTTGGTGAAAGTGGTCTCACGAAAACTCCCATACAGAGACAACTTGCCGCTTATTTTAACTTGCAGACCTTCAACGTTTTGTAGGACTTTTCCCCAGTTTGGATGATCAATTAATTGTTTTGATTATAGGAATTGTGTGATGTCTGCAAAAATCTTTTGTTAATCTTCACCTATATGGACATTGCAGGAAACGCAATACCAAAATTCTCATTTGATAATCTTAATTTTTCAATGGATAATTCTCAATACGGGATCTGAACATAAGCAACAGGCAATGGCGTGGTCTTTAAGATTACATTCCAATTATGGTGGAGCAATTTAAGAGAAATTACCCCAAAGACTTTTTTTTTGTTTTTGTTTTTTTAAATTGCAACTGTTTTGAATGGACAAGTGAAAAATGATTGGTGGTTGTTGGTTTAATTGAACATCATTGTTTGCTTTATTCTGTAAAATTGACACAGGCAGGCTGTAAAATTAGATCAGTACTTACCTGAGTGGTAACTGGCAACTCAAGGTAGGGCTCCTGCCTGCCTCCACAAGACTAAATGAACAGAAACATAAATATTTGGGCAGGTTACCAGTTAATATATAATATTTCAACTGTGTAAATAAGCCATTTTCAACCAGCGTTCTCCTCCAGAGATTGATGGGGTTTCTTGAGCTGATGTTGGTTGATCTCCCATCTGATGGTGCCTGCATGGTTCCAGGACCAACGCTACTTGGGAAACCAGGTAGTATTTTATCTTTTTAGTTGTCTCTAAGGATGGTATTCTGATCACCACAGTAAGCCCTTGTACACACGATCGGAGATTCCGACGGAATGTGTCCGATTGGAGTGTTTTGTCGGATATTCCGACTGTGTGTGGTCTGCATTGGACTGTTTCCATCGGCATATCCGTCGGACCAAATTTTCCAACTTGACGGAAATATTTTCTGACAAAATGCTCTGATAGGACAACTTTGTCCGACCGTGTGTATGCAACAGTTTCGCACAAGATCCGCCGGACAAAATCCGCCGGATTTGGTTGTCGGAATCTCCGACCGTGTGTACAAGGGCTAAGGGTTGCTAGCCACTAATGTCTTATTGGCCCTTTAGTAAGGGTCCCCCAAAACCTGAACATTATCTTAGGAGTTCCTCTGGGGTAAAAAGGTTGAGAAAGGCTGGTATAAATGGCTCTGCACTTGGAGATTTCAACTTTTGGGACTCTACCGTTACAATATGGCTGCTAAATGCCAACAGGTAAATCAGGGAGAACATTTCATAACACTAGGACTGTACAATCTACCATTAGCAAAGCCCTGAGAGCAGGACACACATACTTTAAGCCAGATTCTATCCTGACTTCTAGTAGAGATCAAAGGCTCTACCAAACTAGTGGTGATCCTGATTATCTCATTGTACAAGCTGGTCTTTGCATTTTGTATGCTGGCTATTGAATTCTTTATCTTCTTCTTCCATTGACTGCCCAGCCTGAGGCATTGTTTAATGACCACAGTCTATCCCTCACTAAAGTCTAAAGGAAAAGAATCTGGTCCTTTTTGTTTAGAAAGTTTGGAGACCCCTGATTATATATGGTAATACTTTGAATTGGCCACTGGCTATACAGGTATTACCCAAAGTTCAAGTTCAGAGATTGTACTACCAATGTGCTTTGCTTTGTCTTACAATATCCTCTTACTACTCATACTGTGGCATGAAAAGTCTCACTTCTCCTCCTGCATTCTCTATAATAGAAACAAAGTTCAAACAGAGATCATGGGGTTTCCTAATACCGAGGGCCAATGGGTGAAGCTGAAGCACAGGAGTTTCTCCACTAGAGGCCCAGGAAGATACAAAGAATGAGAGTCAAGCTGCCACAATCTACCACAACTGAAATATCATTTTGAAGTGGCTTATCCATTGTACAAAGAGGCTTTATCATGTATATGTTGGGTACGAGTCTTGGTGATTGAGGAGTGATGGCTAATATTTTTCTTGCTGCTGTAATTATATGTTAATATTTTCTGTAATATCCTTAAATGCCATTGTGGCCAAATAAGAACCCAAAAAAGTGATTTACCAAATTTGGATCTGTTTCTGTTATTCTTACATGTAATATTTTCATTATGTTTCTACATTATGAAACCTTTCCATCAAACTGCCCATTTTCCCTGTGTCTTGAAGGATACAAGCATATTAAAAGCAGAACTAAACCCCCCTATTCTTTTAGCCAACGAAGCTGCAATCTTAGCTTCTGTTTGATCTGCAACTGCCATGGTGCTGCAGATGTGATCAGGTAAGACACCAGTCATTTGGTTTAATGGTTTTGGTTGAGAGCACAAGCAAATGTGACAGCAACATGGGGAATGTAACTGTTTTTTTTTTTTTTTCCAACCATTAAATTGATGGGATTAGTTGTGCCTCTTCACAGCCGCCCATTCAGTTCACGGCATGGGTGGGGGGCAGAGACTAGAGGTCAGCTGACTGGTGAGGAATGTGACCTGGGAGGGGCTGGAGACTCTATCTCCTAATTTCAGCATAGGTGTCACTGCTACAAGACACCACAGAGCCGGAGACACAGTGAGTAACACTACCTGTGATTAGAGTTGCCATTAAAAGTCCCCACTACAGTTCTCAGCTCAACAGATGACCTTGATCAAGAGCACCTAAGTTAGCTGATCAGAACCCCCCCCCCCCCCCCCAGCACTGCCACTGATCCAACCCCCCCAGCACTGACACTTATATGGCTCCCCCCCAGGACTGACACTTATATGGCTCCCCCCCAGCACTGCCACTCATCCCAACTCCCCCCCCCCCCCCCAGCACTGCTACTTGTGCAAACTCCCCCCCAGCACTGCCACTCATGCCAACTCCCCCCCCAGCACTGCCACTCGTGCCAACTCCCCCCTCAGAACTGCCACTCGTGCCAACCCCCCCCCCCCCAGAACTGCCACTCGTCCAAACTCCCAACCCACCCCAGCACTGCGACTCGTCCCAACTCCCCCCCCCCCAGCACTGCCACTCATGCCAACCCCCCCCCCCAGCACCGCCACTCATGCCAACTCCCCCCCAGAACTGCTACTCGTGCCAACCCCCCCCCCCCCCCAGAACTGCCACTCGTCCCAACTCGACCCCAGCACTGCCACTCCCCCCCCCCCCCCAGCACTGCCACTCATCCCAACTCTCTGCCAGCACTGCCACTCCCCCCCCCCCCCCCCAGCACTGCCACTCGTCCCAAATCACCCACACTACCACTCATCCCAACTCTCTGCCAGCACTGCCACTCATCCCAACTCCCTCCCAGCACTGCCACTAATCGCATCCCCACCACTAAGGAGTAAGAGTAGGAATAAAAATAGAGAATACATTAACCAGTTGCCGACCGCCGCACGCCGATGTACGTCGGTACAATGGCACGGGCAGGCATAAGGACATACATGTACGTCCCTTGCCTCCCGCGGGTCGGGGGCCCAATCGGGCCCCCGCCCGGTGCCTGCGGCGGTCGGTATTCGTTCGGGAGCGATCCCGGACGAGGGGACGGCCATTCATTCATGGCCACCCCCTCGCGATCGCTCCCGACGAATAGAAATCCCCGGTGACATCACTTCCTCTCCTGTAATGTAAACACAGGAGAGGAAGTGATGTATTCTCTCCTCCGTGTCGGTATTTTTCGTTCCGACACGGAGGAGAGCGGATCAGTAAGTTGCACCAACACTCTACACACACAGTAGAACATGCCAGGCACACTCACACCCCCCCTTTACCCCCCGATCACCCCCCCAATTACCCCTGCCCCCCAGTCACAGTGACACCAATGTCATTTTTTTTTTTTTTTTTTTGCATTGGTGTCATTTGTGACTGTAATAACTGTTAGGGCAGTTAGAGTTAGCCCCCTTTAGTTCTAATGTACCCCCCTAACCCCCCCAATAAAGGTTTAACCCCGTGATCACCCCCCGTCGCCAGTGTCACTAAGGCTGCGTTCACATTGCAGCGGTTTATGAGAACGAATGTGATTCGCACCGCACTGCAGTGCAAATCACATCCGATCTCTGTGCGATTCGAGTTCAGCCATTCGCCGCACCCGCCGCACCCGCCACACCCGCCGCAAATTCGCACGGGACCCTTTTTTTGGCCCGCAGCAGAATCGGATCGCATGGGTGTTCACACCATGCGATCCGAGTTTGCAGATCGCACTGCGATATGCGAACTGATCTGGGGGTGTCAGTAACATTTCACTGACACTCCCAGCAGTTCGCATAGGGCAGTGTGAACTGCCGCCGGGAGGCATGCGATGCGGGAACCCGCCGCGGATTCGCGGCATTTCCGCATCGCTCCAGTGTGAACCCAGCCTAATAAGCGATCATTTTTCTGATCGCCGTATTAGTGTCACAGGTGACGCTAGTTAGGCAGGTAGGTATTTAGGTTCGCCGCAGCTTTTTATAGCGCCAGGGACCCCCATATACTACCGCATAAAGCCCCCTGATTGCCCCCTAGTTAACCCTTTCACCAGTGATCACCATATAACTGTTACAGGTGACGCTGGTTGGTTAGTTATTTTTTTATAGTTTCAGGGCACCCGCCATTTATTACCTAATAAAGGTTTAACCCCCTGATCACCCGGCGGGTGTCATTTGTGACTAATAACTGTTAGGGCAGTTAGGGTTAGCCCCCTTTAGTTCTAAGGTACCCCCCTAACCCCCCCAATAAAGGTTTAACCCCGTGATCACCCCCCGTCGCCAGTGTCACTAAGGCTGGGTTCACATTGCAGCGGTTTATGAGAACGGATGTGATTCGCACCGCACTGCAGTGCAAATCACATCCGATCTCTGTGCGATTCGAGTTCAGCCATTCGCCGCACCCGCCGCAAATTCGCACGGGACCCTTTTTTTGGCCCGCAGCAGAATCGGATCGCATGGGTGTTCACACCATGCGATCCGAGTTTGCAGATCGCACTGCGATATGCGAACTGATCTGGGGGTGTCAGTAACATTTCACTGACACTCCCAGCAGTTCGCATAGGGCAGTGTGAACTGCCGCCGGGAGGCATGCGATGCGGGAACCCGCCGCGCATTCGTGGCGTTCCCGCATCGCTCCAGTGTGAACCCAGCCTAATAAGCGATCGTTTTTCTGATCGCTGTATTAGTGTCACAGGTGACGCTAGTTAGGCAGGTAGGTATTTAGGTTCGCTGCAGCTTTTTATAGCGCCAGGGACCCCCATATACTACCGCATAAAGCCCCCTAATTGCCCCCTAGTTAACCCTTTCACCAGTGATCACCATATAACTGTTACAGGTGACGCTGGTTGGTTAGTTATTTTTTTATAGTTTCAGGGCACCCGCCATTTATTACCTAGTCTCACTAGTGTACCCCTAAATTTAGGGGTGTCTACTTTCCAAAATGGGGTCATTTGGGGGGGGGTTTGTGCCATCTTGGCATTTTATGGCCTTCAAAACTGTAACGCCCTTAGAAAGCCTGAAGGCGGTGCTTGGTTTTCGGGGCCCCGTACGCGGCTAGGCTCCCAAAAAGTCCCACATATGTGGTATCCCCATACTCAGGAGAAGCAGCAGAATTTATTTTGGGGTGTAATTTCACATATGCCCATGGCATGCGTGAGCAATATATCATTTAGTGACAACTTTGTGAAAAAAAAAAAAAAAAAAAAAAGTTTGTAATTTTCCCGCAACTTGTGGCAAAATATAAAATATTCCATGGACTCAACATGCCTCTCAGCAAATAGCTTGGGGTGTCTACTTTCTAAAATGGGGTCATTTGTGGGGGTTTTGTGCCATCTTGGCATTTTATGGCCTTCAAAACTGTAATAGGTAGTGAGAAGTGAACTCAAAAAATTACGCCCTTAGAAAGCCTGAAGGCGGTGCTTGGTTTTCGGGGCCCCGTACGCGGCTAGGCTCCCAAAAAGTCCCACATATGTGGTATCCCCGTACTCAGGAGAAGCAGCAGAATTTATTTTGGGGTGTCATTTCACATATGCCCATGGCATGCATGAGCAATATATCATTTAGTGACAACTTTGTTAAAAAAAAAAAAAAAAAGTTTGTAATTTTCCCACAACTTGTGGCAAAATATAAAATATTCCATGAACTCAACATGCCTCTCAGCAAATAGCTTGGGGTGTCTACTTTCTAAAATGGGGTCATTTGTGGGGGTTTTGTGCCATCTTGGCATTTTATGGCCTTCAAAACTGTAATAGGTAGTGAGAAGTGAACTCAAAAATTTACGCCCTTAGAAAGCCTGAAGGCGGTGCTTGGTTTTCGGGGCCCCGTACGCGGCTAGGCTCCCAAAAAGTCCCACATATGTGGTATCCCCATACTCAGGAGAAGCAGCAGAATTTATTTTGGGGTGTCATTTCACATACGCCCATAGCATGTGTGAGCAATATATCATTTAGTGACAACTTTGTGTAAAAAAAAAAAAAAATTTTTTTTTTTGTCATTATTCAATCGCTTGAGGCAAAAAAATAAAATATTCAATGGGCTCAACATGCCTCTTATCAATTTTCTTAGGGGGTCTACTTTCCAAAATGGGGTCATTTGGGGGGGTTTTGTACTGCCCTGCCATTTTAGCACCTCAAGAAATGAGATAGGCAGTCGTAAACTAAAAGCTGCGTAAATTCCAGAAAACGTACCTTAGTTTGTAGATGTGACAACTTTTGCGCAAACCAATAAATATACAATTATTGACTTTTTTTTTACCAAAGACATGTGGCTGAATACATTTTGGCCTAAATGTATGACTAAAATTGAGTTTATTGGATTTTTCTAATAACAAAAAGTAGAAAATATCATTTTTTTTCAAAATTTGCGGTCTTTTTACGTTTATATCGCAAAAAATAAAAATCGCAGAGGCAATCAAATACCATCAAAAGAAAGCTCTATTTGTGGGAAGAAAAGGACGCAAATTTTGTTTGGGTACAACATTGCATGACCGCGCAATTACCAGTTAAAGCAGCGCAGTGCCAAAGTGTAAAAAGACCTCTGGTCATTTACCAGCAAAATGGTCCGGTCTGAAAGTGGTTAAAGGGAGAGGAAAAGAGGGGGAGGAACAAAGGAAGAACAAGAGACAGCTAGAGAGAGGGATGGGGGAAAAAAAAATTAGGATAGAGAGAGATAAAAGGGAAAGAAAGGAGAACAAAGAGAAAGTGTGGTACAGCCTAAAATGTACCATAAGGGGTTCTAATATAGTACGAGTGGAAGGGACTCAGGGGTCGCTAAATGTCCCTGGTTGGGGGCGAAAATTACTTGTCTTGCCTTGGGTGCTGACAACCCACGCTCCAAAAATAATTTTACTGTTGGGGGGTCCCCACAACTTGGGAAATTTTATCAAGGGGTCACGGCCCTAGTAAGGTTGAGAACCAATGGCTTACATAGAAGAGTAGTGAGCTGTGCTTTTTGTGTACACTGAATTACATGAGAAACGCTCTGTGTGGGGCTTATTTAATAAAACTGGGCAAGGAACACAGTGCGGTATTCAAAGCAACTAGTCAGAATTCATCTTGTATTGGTATGACTTCCTTTAAAGGATTAGGTCACCTTTTCAGAAAAAATTAAACGGTGAAGTAACACCGTATACCCCTTTTCAAAAAAAAAAAGTGCATTTATCTTATAAGCTGAACTTCTCCTTTAAGCTGTCTGTGACATCTTGCACCTTCACAGCCGCCTTCCCACTGTGCATGCGCAAACGATGCTGTACTTTGGGAATTGTCCCGCAGCCTCCTGGGAGCTGTGATGTGTCCCACAAGGCTGTGGACAAAAGTCAGGGGGAGAAAAACTTCTGCTTGGACCATCTAGGGCAGGGGTAGGCAACCTGGGGCCAGCTGTTGCAGAACTACAAGTCCCTTCATGCCTCTGGGAGTAATTGTAAATGCCAGCCTTGCAATGCCTCATGGGAAATGTAGTTCCACAACAGCTGGTGGGCTGGGTTACCTACTCCTTGTCTCAACCAGAACTGGGAGCAGATACCGATCAAAACGTGGTACTCCCCACCCCTAAAAAAAAAAAATGTGCCAAATGTGGTAAGAGATTTGGGGGGGGGGGCAGAATTCCCCTTTAGGGCCCTTTCGCATGGGCGACCGATCGACCCTGTCAGTTTTCAGGTGGATCTGATCGGACCATCCGGTCACCTCTATGGAGCCGCAGGTGTCAACGGACATGTGTCTGTTCACACCCTCCAGCATCTGGTCCATTAGTGTCCACTGAAAACAGATAGGGGTCTGTTTCCCATCCATCTGGCAGATTGGATGGCAGTCGGGTGCTGGCCATAAGGGTACACTGGGCATTTGCCTGGTGGGCTGGGTCCTTTGGACGATATGTCCTGGCAGGAGTGGCCTTCTGGGGACCGGGCCCTGCGACGACCATGGTCTGGATGGGGCTAACTTGGGCTGCTGTCGCTGCTCGCCTCCCGTTGTGTGGCCATGCCTATATCTCCTCTCCTGGTGTAGCGTGAAGATCTGTATCCTCTGCAGCAACTGCACATGCTCAGGATTCAGGAAAAATAAGTTGACCTGCACCCGAAGAGGTAACTGAACTCAGTTAAAGAGAGATACCAAAGTCTCTCTTTTTTTTTTAAATGAAAAAACAAAAAAATATTACTTACTCTATGCAGTGGTTTTGCACAGATCAGAACAAATCTTCCTTTCTTGGGTCCCTCTTCGGTGTTCCTGGCCCCTCCCTCCTGCCCCCACAGCAAACAGATTGCTATGGGGGCACCCGAGCCGAGCCACTGCTCTGTGTCCATTCAGACACGGCTCTGTGGTTTGGCCCCGCCCCTTCTCTCTCCTCATTGCCTCACTGACTTTGATAGCAACGGGAGCCACTGGCGCTCTGCTGTTGCCTCAGCCAATGAGGAGGGGAGCCCCGGACTGCCAAGACTCGTGTGCAACATCGCTGGATCGAGATGGGGCTCAGGTAAGTATTAGGGGGCTGCTGCACACAGAAGTCTTTTAATCCTAATGCATTAAGATAAAAAAACATTCTGACTTTACAGCCACTTTACCTCCCTACGTGCTGAATGGTTGGCAGGGACACAGACATGGCACAAGCTTGGGCACCTTGACAGCCGAGCGGGGACACAGTCACGAGCCCTCATTATTAACAGTGGCAATACTCGGGGAATACAGGATTTCACAGCAGCTGTAGCATAAAGATCAGGTAAGGAGGGGGGGAGATCTGTTGGCGGAGGGGGTGGGGGTTGGTAGTTTGGTGGTGATAATCTGGGAGCAGGGTGTGGTTGGTGGAGGAGGCGGCAGGGGCAGTTGGTGGGGTTTGCATTGCAGTGTCCCACTTGGTAGTCTCCCTCTCCTTGGCACACAGGTGTAGGTGGGCCCTGCTTTCAGTAAGGCAATGCTTATAACGGCCTGTCGGTGAGAAGACTTCTGCGCCACTCTTGCTGGTTGCAGCCGACCGCTTTTTGGCTTGTCGAATATACCGCGTGACATCCGGCATGTGTTTACTGTCATCTTGGTATTTATAAAACAGGTCTGGACACAATAAATACAGAATTTATCCAGATTTTAAAGCCTGGTGTATATTTAGAAGAGCAAATTACAGCTGCTGTGATTTCAGTCACTTTAACCACTTCAGCTCTGGAAGGTTTACCCTCCCTTCACGACCAGGCCATTTTTTGCGATACGGCACAGCATTACTTTAACTAATAATTGCACAATCGTGCAACACCGTACCCAAATAAAATTGACGTCTTCTTCTCCCCACAAATAGAGTTTTCTTTTGGTGGTATTTGATCACCTCTGTGTGTTTTTTTTTTTTTTTGTTTTTGTGCTATAAACAATTTTGACAATTTCGAAAAAAAGAAAACGCTATTTGTTACTTTATGCTATAAAACATTCCCAATAAAAAAAATTTTTTAAATCTAATTTCTTCATCAATTTAGACCAATATGTATTCTGCTACATATTTTTTGGTAAATAAAACAATAAGTGTATATTGATTGTTTTGCGCAAAAGTTATAGCTTCTACAAGCTAATGGCGTGTACACACGAGCAGAATGTCCGACAGAAAAAGTCAGACGAAAGCTTGTCCTCGTATATTCCGATCGTGTGTATGCCTCATCGGACATTTTTTTTTAAAAATTCTGATGGACCTAGAAATAGAACATGTTCTAAATATTTCCAACGGAACCAATTCCTATCTGGAAAACCGCTCATCTGTAAGCTGTTCCGACAGACCAAAAACGATGCATGCTCTGAAGCAAGTACGAGACGGAAGCTATTGGCTACTGGCTATTGAACTTCCTTTTTCTAGTCCCGTCGTACTTGTACGTCCCCACGTTCTTGATGATAGGACTGTGGTGTGATCGTGTGTACGCAAGACAGTTTCAGCGGAATTCCGTTAGAAAAACCTTCAGAGTTTATTCCGACGGGAAAAACGGTTGTGTGTACAGGGCATTAGGGATATTTATTTTTTATTTTTTACTAGTAATGTCAGTGTTCAGTGACTTATAGCGGGATTGTGATGTTGCGGCGGACAAATCAGACACCAACTGACACTTTTTGGGGACCAGTGACGTCATTACAGTGATCAGTGCTAGAAAACATGCACTGTCACTATACTGACACTAGCTGGGAAGGGGTTAACATCAGGGGTCATCAAAGGGTTAAATATGTTCCTTGGGAGTGATTACTCACTGTGGGAGGTGCTTTGCCTGGGGGAATGTAAAGATCTGTGTTCCTGCTTAGCAGGAACACAGGATCGCCACTTTTTCGCTCATACAATGGCAGTCTGCTTTGTTTACCGCCGTTCAGCCTTTCTTCCGAAACATCGGCAGCTCCCCGACACCGAACCACCTGATTGATTGCCTTCCGCTGTGTCCAATCACAGCGGGAGCGGGTCGCCCCAGATCCAGAAGTGTCAGATCACATACTAGGTATGTGATCTGGCACAGTGCGGCCCCCGGGGCTCCAGTATATCTGCACAGGGTGGTCGCTAAGCAGTTAATTAAAGGAAAACTGTTCAGAAGCTAACGAAGAGGCTGCTATCTCTTCATGAAAACCTGGTTATAATATAATATAACCTGCCTGACTTCAACACTAGTCTAAGAAACAAGTATGTAGATGAGGTCTAAAACTTTTTTCTGATCTGCATGCTTGTGGAATATTGGTTTCATTGTACCCATAGAGCAGCCAGGTGCTTAGCATTTTCAAAGGCTGGATTTTCCATGCTGTGACTGCATAATACAGCAATAATAATACAATATAATATTGTGCCTATAATAGAGGACTGTACATTTTGGGGCTCACCAGCTACAGGTCATTGTATAAAGTCCTGAAACAGTTGAACATTCTTTTCACTTTTAGAGAACTCCGGGATAAGCAAATATCATCTAAATCCATTCCTTGTGTATATTCTGCCTTGAATCTTGCTGTGCTTTGTATATTTCTTCCAGATCTGTGCAGTAATCCAGTGTGAGACTTTCTCTTCCTGTAATAAAGACCGCTCACTCCTGCTCGCTCTCCTTGTGCAGGGTGACTGGTCTTGTCTCCGCCCCCTCCTGTCAATTCCTGAAGACAGCCTGTAGTGGGTGGAGCCTGCCCGGGTCCCTCCCACAGCTCTGCTCTCTGCACAGCGATGATGTCACCACTTGCCAAGCATTTATCTTGCCAGAAATGTCAAGTCCTTGTAACTTCCTGTACCCTGAACTGCAGTGTTAGTTTCATTGACGAAAACATTTTCATCAAAAATTTTGTCAGCGACATTTTTTACAGTGACGAAAACAAAAAGAAAAGTACACCACGTTTTCGTCCACTGATGAAAACTATGATGAAAATCAATTCTGTTTTCAGCAACTAACCAAAAATGTGAGGGAGGGATGTTTACCCTCATGTACTTCTGGTTTCCACAGAGCTCTGCTGCCCAGTTAGCACTGTGTGCATTACAAATCTCCTCAGACCACCATCCAGAGCATACTGCAGCATTACAGGTCTCCTCAGACCTCCGCCCAGAGCACTGTGTGCATTACAAGCCTCCTCAGACCCCTGTCCAGAGCACTGTGCAGCATTACAGGCCTCCTCAGACCACCGGTCAGAGCATGGTGCAGCATTACAGGCTTCCTCAGACCATCCAGAGCACTGTGCAGCATTACAGGCCTCCTCAGACCATCCGGAGCACTGTGCAGCATTACAAGCCTCCTCAGACCATCCTGAGCACTGTGCAGCATTACAAGCCTCCTCAGACCCCCGTCCAGAGCACTGTGCAGCATTACAGGCCTCCTCAGACCATCCAGAGCACTGTGCAGCATTACAGGCCTCCTCAGACCATCCAGAGCACTGTGTATCATTACATGCCTCCTCACACCATCCAGAGCACTGTGCAGCTATACAGGCCTCAGAGCACGGTGCAGCATTACAGGCCTCCTCAGACCCCTGTTCAGAGCACTGTGTGCATTAAAGGCCCCCTTAGACCACCAGCCAGAGCACTGTGTGCATTACAGGCCTCCTCAGACCACCGGTCAGAGCATGGTGCAGCATTACAGGCATCCTCAGACCATCCAGAGCACTGTGCAGCATTACAGGCCTTCTCAGACCATCCAGAGCACTGTGCAGCATTACAAGCCTCCTCAGACCCTGGCCAGAGCACTGTGCAGCATTACAGGCCTCCTCAGACCATCCAGAGCACTGTGCAGCATTACAGGCCTCAGACCACCGGCCAGAGCACTGTGCAGCATTACAGGCCTCCTCAGACCCCTGTTCAGAGCACTGTGTGCATTAAAGGGCCCCTTAGACCACCAACCAGAGCTGGTGACTGTGGTTAAATTTTTGGTTACTGTGCAGCATTACAGGCCTCAGACCACCGGCCAGAGCACTGCGCAGCATTACAGGCCTCCTCAGACCCTCGTCCAGAGCACCTTTGTGAATTACAGGCCTCCTCCGACCACCAGCCAGAGCACTGTGCGCATTACAGTCCTCCTCAGACCCCCATCCAGAGCACTGTGTGCATTACAGGCCTCCTCAGACCCCTGTTCAGAGCACTGTGTGCATTAAAGGCCCCCTTAGACCACCAGCCAGAGCATTGTGCAGCATTACAGGCCTCCTCAGACCCTCGTCCAGAGCACCTTTTTGAATTACAGGCCTCCTCTGACCACCAGCCAGAGCACTGTGCAGCATTACAGTCCTCCTCAGACCCCCGTCCAGAGCACTGTGTGCATTACAAGTCTCCTCAGACCACCGGCCAGAGCATGGTGCAGCATTATAGGCCTTCTCAGACCACCCAGAGCGGCTAAATTTGTATCTGTGAGTTTGTTCAAACCTTAATACCATAAATAATAACATGATATTAGAATGTTTTACTCAGAAGTATATAATGAATTTGGAAATTCTAGAGAAATGCTTAAGTAATGCACTACAATTTAACTAAACTCAGATTTTTAGTCGACTAAATATGACTAAAACTAAATCCATTTCAGATGACTAAAATGGCATTTTAGCCAAAAGACTATGAACTAAAACTTAATTGAAATTTGATGCCAAAAATGAGCACTGCCTGTCAGTGGTCATAAAGTTATGGCTGATCAGTGTATGCGTAACTAATAACAATAAATAACAAGCTCCTCTCTATAGTACAGTGCCCTGTGATCAGTACACATTGCACATGGTGGCTGCATGTTTCAGCCTGTCATAGATGTTGACGATGACGAGCTGCTGGCAGTGGGTTGGATGCTGCATCTGTACCTCCCGGGCACCCAAAAACACTGGGGCATGACACACACTGTCTAGGTGCTGGTATCATAATTTATTATAATTCCTGTCCCTGATACCAACAATGGGACACTATTCTTCCCACTCACACCAATGATGGGGCACTATTCCTCCCACTAATACAAAATGATGGGGCACTATTCCTCCCACTAATACAAATGATGGGGCACTATTCCTCCCACTAATACAAAATGATGGGGCCTTATTCCTTCCACTGACGCCAATGATTGGGCACTATTCTTCCCAATGACAGCAATGGTGGGGCACTATTCTCCCTACTGCCACTATTCCTCCCACTAATAACAATGATGGGGCACTATTCTTCGACTGACACCAATGATGGGGCACTATTCTTCCCAATGACACCAGTGATGGGGCACTATTCTTCTGCCTGACACCAACAGCAGTTTACTATTGTTCCCACTGACACCAATAATGTGGCACTATTCTTTCCTGGATACCAACAATGGGGCAATAGTCCTCTTACTAATACCAATGATGGGGCATTTTTACTCCCACTGGCCACATTTCGGTCCCCTCAAAGTCTGAAGGATAGTAAACTGGCCCTTTCTTTAGAAAGTTTGGAGACCCCTAGTATATTATTATACACGATTTATATAGCACCAACAGTTTTCGCAGAGCTTTACAATGTATAGGGGTGGGGGACAACACAATTACAGTACAGTTCAATACAAAAGGTACAGGAGGGTTCTGCTCGTAGAGCTTACATTCTAAAGGGAAGGGGTGGTAGTACAAAAGGTAATTGAGTGTAGACCATTCATATATATACGGCTTGTTAAATTAGTGATATACAGTGCATCCGAAAAGTATTCACAGCACTTCTATGGTTGATGCCTGGCTATGTGCGCTCACTGGCGTCATCTGCTGGTGAGTTTTGGTATTACATCCTATGTGCATTCTAATATGGAGCTTTAGAAGGGTGTAGAGCAGTGGTCTCCAAACCCAGGAGCTGGATGTGGCCCTTGTCTTTATCCGGTCCTTGGGGCACCATTCCTCCCACTGACACCATCGATGGGGCACTATTCCTGCCAATGACACCATCAATGTGACACTATTCCTACCCACTGACGCCATTGATGGGGCACTATTTCTCCCACCG
This sequence comes from Lithobates pipiens, assembly GCF_037356315.1. Lineage (NCBI taxonomy): Eukaryota > Metazoa > Chordata > Amphibia > Anura > Ranidae > Lithobates > Lithobates pipiens. Next base: position 50,897,482 of record NW_027507748.1, read on the forward strand.
ACACCATAGATGGGGCACCATTCCTCCCCACTGACACCATTGATGGGGCACTATTTCTCTAACTGACACAATAGATGGGGCACCATTCCTCCCTACTAGCACCATTGATGGGGCACTATTTCTCCCACTGATACCATCGATGGGGCACCATTTGACCCCACTGACACCATTGATGGGGCACCATTCCTCCTTACTGACACCATCAATGGGGCACTATTCCTCCCCACTGATGCCATCAATAGGGCACCATTCCTCCCACTGACACCATCGATAGAGCACTATTGCTCCCACTGACACTTTTGATGAGGCACAATTCCTCACCATTTCTCTCATTGACACCATTTCTCCCGTAGACACCATCGATGGGGTACTTCTCCTCTTACTGACACCACTGATGGGCAGTGTTGGTCATCTTACTTTAAAAAAGTAATTAGTTAAGTTACAAATTACTTCTCCCAAAAAGTAATTGCGTTAGTAACTCGGTTACTACATTGGAAAAGTAATTAATTACTCAGCAAAGTAGCTGACTTTTTTTTTAATATTCTATAGACGGGACTAGCAAAAGAACTGAAGGTTGCCGCCTCCAGCGGTGAGATTGACACCTTGCGAGCCCTGTCGCCGGGGGAAGCTGGGACCGTGACATCATAAGGGGTGGGGTCACCATGTGACATCACCCGGTGACCCGCACAATGTCGCCGCACAATGCGTCCCTGTCATTACGGCCAGAGAGAGTGTTGTGTCAACATCGGAAGGAAGAAGAAGAAGATAATGGAGGCCCGGCAGAAGAAGCGAAGAGCGGGGCAAGGCCCCCGAAGTCAGAAAAAGACCCCCGGGTGGCGGCGGCGACGAAGAAGAAAGCTGGGCTCCTCCGCTAGTAAAAGGGCTAGGGTAAAAGAGCAGAAGATAGCGGAGGAGCCTGGCGCGAAGCCCCCCCGAAGTCGGAAGAAGACCCCGGAGCTGTCTAATAAAGTACATTAAAAACCTGTGTTGTGTTTCTTTATTAGCACTTTTTTGCCCAGGTGAATGGGTAGGGGTACATCGTACCCTATACTCGTTCACATACTGTAGGGGGACAGAATCTGGGGGCCCCCTTATTAAAAGGGGCTCTCGGATTCTGATAAGCCGCCCGCCCACAGACCCCGACAACCAACGGCCAGGTCGTGAAGAGGCCCTTGTCCTCCTCAACATCGGGACAAGGTGCTTTGGGGTGGGGGCTGCAGGGCCCCCCTTCCCCAAAGCACCCCCCCATGTTGAGGGCACGCGGCCTGGTACGGCTCAGGAGGGGGGGAGGGGGCGCTCGCTCGTCCCCACCCCCTTTCCTGACCGGCCGGGCTGCGTGCTCGGATAAGGGTCTGCTATGGACTTTGGGGGGAACCCCACGCCGTTTTTTGGGCGTAGGGGTTCCCCTTTAGATCCATACCAGGCGACGGGGCTCGCAAGGTGTCAATCTCGCCGATGGAGGCGGCGACGACATTAATTTCCTTCGCTAGTCCCGTCTACCTGGAGTCACGTTCAAAATTAATGGACTTTACTCCATGTGTGGGCAAGTCCGTTCATTTCAAAAGGTCCAGACAGGATGTAATTGCGGTAACGCCACCCAAGTAATGGGAACGGTGTTACCATGAGGGGAAGATTAATCAGTTACATTAGTCGTTACCCTCTAAAGTAACTACGTTAAGTAACTCTGTTTATTGTAACTGAGTTACTTACATCACTGTCGATGGGGCACTGTTTCTCCCACTGATATCAAGAATGGGGCATTGTTTACTCCCACTGACCCCAGGCATTTTCTGCTCCCTAAGTCCACAGTCTGGCCCACCTAAAGCCTGAAGCACAGTAAACTGGTCCTTTGTTTAGAAAGTTTGGAGATCCTTTGTCACAGATCCTTGCTTGAAATCTGCCCTGCATTCCTGAAAACTTTCAGAACCTCATGAAGCTAAGACCTTGTGCCCAGCATACATCCCTGACCTGAATGCACAGGGCCCTAAATGTGGGTACAGTCTATGGATAGTAGATGGGTCACCTGCTGATGGGTATTGGTATTACACCCTATTTACACGTTGATTTGGTGCTTAGGGAGCACCTCAATAAGTGACTGGCTTTTTATTTTTTATTTTTTTTGGGCTAGAGGATGTAAGGGGTATGCTTAGCCTTTGTTATAGATCCTTGCCTTTGTCTGTTATCAGTTACATTGTTCACAGTTTTCTCTGTAAACTACAGAACACCTCCTCTGTTGCCACCAGATAGTAGGAAGTGTGTTATTGGCAGGATCTCCAGGTAAATATAGAGGGGGAAAAGGTCTTTAACCACTTCCCACCCGGCCAATGCATATATACGGCCGGGTGGGAGCCGTCTACTCCTGATAGGCCGTTCAGGAACGTCCTTCAGAAGTAGCGGGATCGCGCGCGCGCGTGCCCGCGCTGCGGCGCGATCCCGATGTGCTCGTGTCACCCGGACACGGCACATCTCAGATCGGCAGGAGGGCTCTGTGATTGGCCCTCCTGATCACATGACGGCCGTGTCCAATCACGGCCGTCATGTGATGTAAACAAACAGCCGGTTGCTAGGCAATCGGCTCTCCTCTCCTCACACGGAAGTCATCGCTGAGGAGAGGAGAGCAGAACGCTGCAGCCGGCTGATGATCAGTGAGTATGAGCTGTTTTTTACAGCTTTTTACTCACTGATCATTAGTCTAGTGTCAACACACAACACACCACACAGTACAAACACAGTCCCCACATATGTCCCCAAAACACACATGTCCCCAAAACATACATGTCCCCAAATAATAAAAACACATGTCCCCAATAATAAAAACATGTCCCCCACATATGTCCCACTAAAATCACATGTCCCAATGATTATCTGCACACATATGTACGTGATCACCTGCACACATATGTACATGATCATTTGCGTACATATGTCCGTGATCACACAAACCAATTATTATACACTTAACGGAATTTTTTTTACCAAAAACATGTAGCAGAATACATTTTGGCTTAAATTTATGACAAAATTTGATTTTATTGGATTTCTTTTCAAATAGAAAAAAGAAAATATTGTTTTTTTTTCCAAATTTCCGCTTTTTTTGCACTTATATCGCAAAAAATAAAAAACGGAGTCGTGAATAAATAACACCAAAATAAAGCTCTATTTATGCGAACAAAATGATAACCATTTCATTTGGGTACAGTGTAGCACGACCGCGCAATTGTCATTGAAAGCGCTAGAGCGATGAAAGCTGAAAATTGGGCTGGGAAGGAAGGGGGTGAAAGTGCCCTGTATTGTAGTGGTTAAAAAGAAGAATGATGCAGCCATCACATCTGCAGACTGATAAACTATCCAGCTGCTATTCTGATCATATACAACTGATAATTCTGCCACACACTTGGCTGACCTCTAGTGGATATATTCACAATTGCACATTTCTGTAAATACTGCCAACACATCTACTGTATACTGTACGTCCCATTTGCTGCACACAGCGGATTTTCTGTGGATTCTTTGTGTACAGTGCATTTGGAAAGTATTCACAGCGCTTCGCTTTTTCCACATTTTCTTATGTTACAGCCTTATTCCAAAATGGATTAAATTCAATATTTTCCTCAAAATTCTACAAACAATACCCCATAATGACAACGTGAAGGAAGCTTGTTTGAAAAAAATCCCATGTACATAAGTATTCACAGCCTTTGCTCAATACTTTGTTGAAGCACCCTTTGGCACCAATTACAGCCTCAAGTCTTTTTGAGTATGACGCTACAAGCTTGGCACACCTATTTTTGGCCAGTTTCTCCCATTCGTCTTTGCAGGACCTCTCAAGCTCCATCAGGTTGGATGGAGAGCGTCGACAGCTACTCAAGGACATTCGCAGAGTTGTCCCGTAGCCACTGCTTTGTTATCTTGGCTGTGTGCTTAGGGTCGTTGTCCTGTTGGAGGATGAACCTCCCACCCCCCCCCCCAGTCTGAGGTCCAGAGCGCTCTGGAGCAGGTTTGCAATAGTCATGTGTGATTGGTTTCGTACCAATCTGAAATACTAATTTTTATGCATACGAATTCTGTACCAAATACAACATTTCGTTTACGAATTTCGGATCCAAATTCATAACGAAAATTTGTAATTGTTACGAAAAGTTAACAAACCTACAAGTTAAAACCCCAATAAGTCAGCACAGGTATGGTGGGAACCTCTCATAATGGACACAGCGGGTGTAAAGACCTGGGAACTCAGCACAGGGATGGTGGGAACCTCTCATAATGGACACAGCGGGTGTAAAGACCTGGGAACTCAGCACGGGGATGGTGGGAACCCCTCATAATGGACACAGCGGGTGTAAAGACCTGGGAACTCAGCACAGGGATGGTGGGAACCCCTCATAATGGACACAGCGGGTGTAAAGACCTGGGAACTCAGCACGGGGATGGTGGGAACCCTATGGGAATTTCTATGCTTACGAATTTTATATGAAATAAGAATTTTGGAATTTTCGGATCCAAATTCCGTTACAACAGAAACGTGACTGGTGTTTTGTTCACCAATCAGAGGAAGTCAGCACAGCACAGAGATGGTGGGAGCCCCTCATAATAATCAATTCATCATAATGAACTTTCGTTATTTTAACAGAAAGTTTATGAATCTAACGAAAATTCGTATTTCAGACGAATCCGAATTGAATTTCGAACACAAATTACGAAATACATTTTTTTTAAATACGAAATGGAACGAAACGAGATGGCATCCATGTCTAATTTTCAATAGTACAGAATGTCTTCTCAAGACATTTTATTAAAAGACAGGAGTTGCAGTACAAAAACTCCAAGGCAAATAAATAAAATTGTGCTTATAGTCCTTGCAAGGAAGGTCCATTTAAAATCCAATTACGCATGTGCAGAACGTGTGTGCGTAGTGTCCCTGGCACACTATTGGAGCCTTTTTATCTTTTTTTTATGTTATCGTTCTGTTCACATCATTGGGATTCGAGTGGATGTCCATAGATCTTTCTGGAGGGGAATGCTGAAGTCTTCCATTGGCGAATCTTGAATTTCACTTAAAGCGCTGTTTGACCCCAATGGATAAGGGAGGTCGCAGGCTTTCTGGTAAGCCTTTTATCTTAACCACTTCCCGCCCACGGCCGTCATATGACGTCCTGGACTTTCAGTGGGAATATCTGAATGATGCTAGCAGCCACAGGCATCATTCAGATATCCTTTTTTTCATCTGGCGATTCCCTGCACCATAAGAATGATCATATCAGCAGTTTCACCGCTTGATCGTTCTTACAGGCGATGGGAGGGTACATCCCCCCCTCCCGCCACCATCCGGTGCTTCTCCGGACTCTCCCGTGCCATCGGAGACCCAGAGAAAGAATCGTCCGGCGCCGGATGATGGCGATAGAGATTTCCGGTGACCAGATGGTCACCAGTCATCTCTATGACCGTCAAAGGCCCAGGCGCGATGTTATGACGTCATGCCCGGGTTCCCGGAAGTAAACTAAGCTGCGATCGCGGCTGTCAGCATGAGATTGGTGACATTTTTTTCACGATCTCATGCTTTCCAGCCTGGAGAAGAGATGTGGGGTCTTACTGACATCTCTCCATAAAGAGGACATGTCACATAGATTCCTATTACAAGGGATGTTTACATTCCTTGTAATAGGAATAAAAGTGATCAAAAAAAAAAGTTGTAAAAATAAAGTAAAAAAAATAAAAATAAATACAAAAAGTAAAATAGAAAATAAAATAAAAAAATTAGTTTTTTAAAACGCCCCTGTCCCCAGTAGCTCGAGCTCAGAAGCGAACACACACGTTAGTCCCGCCCACATATGTAAACGCCATTCAAACTACACATGTGAGGTATCACCACGTGCGTTAGACCTCCTCTGTAACTCTCAATATGTAACCTGTAATAAAATTTAAAGCGTCGCCTATGGAGATTTTTAAGTACTGAGGTTTGGCGTCATTCCATGAGTGTGCGCAATTTTAAAGCGTGACATGTTAGGTATCTATTTACTCGGCGTAACATCATCTTTCACATTATACACAAAAATTTGAATAATTTTACTGTTTTGTTATTTTTTAAATCATGAAACGTTTTTCTTCCAAAAAAAAAAGGCGTTTGAAAAATTGTTGCGCAAATACTGTGCGAGATAAAAAGTTGCAATGACTGCCATTTTATTCCCTAGGGTGTCTGCTAAAAAAAAATATATAATGTTTGGGGGTTCTGAGTAATTTTCTAACAAACAAATGATGATTTTTATGTGTAGGATAGGAGTGCCAGAATAGGCCCAGTATTGATGTGGTTAATGAGGTGACGGGAAACACGCTGATGAGCACTCAATCCACATTATATGCTGCACTGTGAGGTCACATATTGTATTCCAGCAATCTATGAACCTTTTTTTTTCATCCATATCGTTTCGCATTTTCGTGCATTTTTTATGCGACTTTGGTTTCTTTCTGCATTGTCGCATGGCTGCACTAAATTAAATATTCTTGCTGTATATAACACAATCCATCACATTTGCACTGTATAAATGCACTTTATTTGAATTTATGCTTTTTTTAGTGGTTTAATTTTAACCACTTGCCGACCGCCTCACGCCGATATACATCGGCAGAAGGGCTCGTACAGGCAGAATCACGTACCTGTACGTTGCTCATTAAGAGACGGCCAGCGGGCGCGCCTGCGGCAAGCTCTGTGAGTCGGGTCGTGGGTCCCGCGGACTCAATCGCCACGGGGATACCCATGATCGCCTCACAGGGAGGAAGAACGGGGAGATCCTAAATTAAACAAGCATCCCCCCGTTCTGCCTAGTGACAGTGTCATTGATCACAGCTAATTGGAGCAGAGATCAGTGATGTGTCACACACAGCCACGCCCCCCCCCACAGTTAGTAACACGCCCCTAGGACACACCCCTACACTGCCCCCTAGTGTTAACCCCTTCACTGCCAGTGTCATTTACACAGGAATCAGTGCATTTGTATAGCACTGATTGCTATATAAATGACAATGGTCCCAAAAATGTCCGATGTGTCCGCCATAATGTTGCAGTCACAGTAAAAATCGCTGATCGCCGCCATTTAAAAAATATATATAAAAAAATGCCATAAAACTATCCCCTGTTTTGTAAACGCTATAACTTTTGCGCAAACCAATCAATAATCACTTTTTTTTTACCAAAGAATATGTATCGGCCTAAACTGAGGAAAAATTTTTTTTTATATATTTTTGGGCCATATTTATTATAGCAAAAAGTAAAAAATAATGCGTTTTTTTCAAAATTGTCTCTCTTTTTTTGTTTATAGTGCAAAAAATAAAAACCGCAGAGGTGATCAAATACCACCAAAAGAAAGCTCTATTTGTGGTAAAAAAAGGACGTCAATTTTGTTTGGGTGCCACGTCGCACGACCGCGCAATTGTCAGTTAAAGCAATGCAGTGCAGAATCGCAAAAAGTGGTCTGGTCAGGAAGGGGTAAATTCTTCCGGGGGCTGAAGTGGTTAAGAATATGGTCACATTACACATTTATTATTGTGTTATATTTTCTTCAACATATGTTCTCATGCACAGAGTCTTTTTGTGCCCAAACTTAGTGTTGCACTTTACAATTTGTATATTGTTTGCACTTTTGTGCGTTTTTATGCGACTTTGTTTTCATCAGTGTTAATTTAGTCGACTAAAATGACGAAAACATTTTAGTTGGCTAAACGAATACTATTTTAGTCTACTAAAATACGACTGCCCCATACACACGGTCAGATTTTACGACGGAAAATGTGCGATCGGATCATGTTGTCGGAAAATCCGACCGTGTGTGGGCTCCATCTGACCTTTTACGTCGGATTTTCCGACGCACAAAGTATGAGAGCAGGATCAAAAATTTTCCGACAACAAAATCCGATCGTGTGTAGACAATTCCGACGGACAAAGTGCCACGCATGCTCAGAATAAACTAAGAGAAGAAAGCTATTGGCTACTGGCCCATTTATAGTCCCGACGTACGTGTTTGACGTCACCTCGTTCAGAACGATTGGAAATTCCGACAACTTTGTGCGATCGTGTGTATGCAAGACAAGTTTGGCACAAAATCCGTCTGAAAAAATCTGACGGATTTTGAGGTCGGAATGTCCGACTGTGTGTATAGGGCATAGAACTAAAACAATTGAGATGACTAAAATACGACTAAAACTAAAAGCCATTTTAGTCAAAAGACTATGACTAAAACTAAATTGCAATTACTGAAATGTACTGGAGATTTTAGTCGACTAAAACATAGTACATTTTAGTCAACTAAAATGTACTGGACATTTAGTCGACTAAATACGACTAAAACTGAAACAATTGCAGAAGACTAAAATGGGACTAATACTAAAATGCCATTTTAGTCTTCAGACTAAAATTAACACTGGTTTTCATCTTGCTTTTGTCACATGGGATCGCACTAAAACTAAATATTTTGGCTGCGTATAATACAAAACTGTATAGTTGCACTTTATTTGAATTTATGCTATTTAATGTTTATGGTCATATTGCACTTTAATAATACAGTGACATATCTACTTTCATATATGCTTATTTGCACAGGATCATCTTGTGTTTGTACCTAGTGCTGCACTTTCTTTTTTGCATTTTTATTTTTTTGTGCCCTGTATCTGGGTCATAGTGCTTAGCTGCAGGTCATTAACTGATACATTTTTCACTTCGTTTAATTCATCTATCACTTAGCGCAGATATATCATTTTTATTTCTACTATGGGGTATTGTTTGTAGAATTTTGAGGAAAATAATGAATTCAATATATATATATAAAAAAAAAATATATATATATATATATATATATATATATATATATAAAATAAAGCTGTAATAACAAAACAAAAGGTGGAAAAAGTGAAGCTCTGTAAATACTTTCAAGATGCACTGTACACAAACAATCCACAGAAAATCTGCTGTGTGCGGCAAATGGGAAGTACAAGCGATATGCAGTAGATATGTTGGCAGTATTTACAGAAATGTGCAATTGTGAATATATCCACTAGAGGTCAGCCAAGTGTGTGAAAGAATTATCAGTTAGATATGATCAGTCTGCAGATGTGATGGCTGCCTCATGCCGCGTACACACGTCTGGACTTTCCGGGAGACTAGGTCTGACGGTCTTCCCGAGGGACATTCGGCGGAGTTCCAACGGACTTCCGAACGAACGGACTTGCCCACACATGAACGGACTAAAGTCCGTTAGTTTTGAACTTGATGACACAAAACGGGACTAAAAAAGAAAGTTCAATAGCCAGTAGCCAATAGCTGCCCTTGTGTCGTATTCGGTCCATCGGACCAGCATACAGACGAACGGTTTTCCCAATAGGAATTGATTCCGTCAGACAGATTTGAAACATGTTCTATTTGTAGGTCCGTCAGATTTTTTAAATGAAAAATGATCGGATTAGCCCACACACGATCGGAATGTCCAACTGACTGATTCCGTCAGAACTAGTCTGCCGGAAAGTCCGGGCGTGTGTACGCGGCATCAATCTTCTGTTTTCAGCCCTGCCATCAGGTGACAACGGAGAAGGTGCTCTGTAGTTCACAGAGAAAACTGGGAACAATGTAACTGATAACAGATAGCAAAAACAGAAATGATCAGCCAATAATTTGAAGGGATGACAGACTGCGATACGCAGCAGCTAGATGCTGTACCAAGTGGTACTTGTGTTTAGGGCCCAATGCGTTCAGGGATGCATGCCCAGAATGCAGTCTCAGCCTCATGGGGTTCCAAAAGTTCTCAGGGATGCAGAACAAATTTTAAGCAAGGATCTATAACAAAGGCTAAGCATAGCCCTTACACCCTCTAGCCAAATAGAAAAAAAAGCCAGTCACTTATTGAGGTGCTCCCTAAGCACCAAATCAAGGTGTAAGTGGGCTGTAATACCAAAACTCACAAGCAGGTGACCCCAGTGATCTACAGAGGTGAACACACATAGCCAGAAATTATCCATAGGGTGTACCCGCTTTTAGGGCCCTGTGCATTCAGGGCTGTACGCCAGGCACACAGTCTTGGGTTCATGGGGTTCTGAAAGTTTTCAGGAATGTAGGGTAGATTTCAAGCAAGGATCTGTGACAAAGGATAAGCATACCGTCTACACCAGGGGTCTCCAAAGTTTCTAAACAAAGGGCCAGTTCAGGCTTTAGGTGGGCCAGACTGTGGCCTTAGGGAGTAGAAAATGCCCCGGTGTCATTGGGAGTAAACAATGCCCCTTTCTTGATATCGTGGTGTCAGTAATGCCCCGTACACACAATCAAACAATCCGGTGGAAAAGTCCGGCGGACTCAAGTCCGCAGGACAATCCCCCCGTGTGAAGGCTGCGGCGGACTTTTTTTACCCAAAAGTCTGGCGGACTTAGAAAGTAGTTTTGCACTCCAAGCTTTCCGCCGGACTCGCATTTCGGCGGACAATCCGGCCGTGTGTGTGCCAGTCCGCCGTAATTTTGAAATGAACGGACTTTTCCCGCCCGCAGAAAAGTCCGCTCATTTTGAGCGCATCTCCAGGTAGCCGGGGCCAGCAAAGGAGGAGTGGGGGTCCCCCCCAGGTCGACATCAGACCCTTATCCGAGCACGCTACCCGGCCGGCCAGGAAAGGGGGTGGGGATTGTACCCCATACATTGTACTGCATACACATTCACATAGGGTGGGGGGGCCGGTATCCGGGGGCCCCCTTATTAGAGGGGGCTCCCGGATTTCGATAAGCCCCCTGCCCGCAGACCCCGACAACCAACGGCCAGGGTTGTCGGGAAAAGGCCCTTGTCCTCATCAACATGGAGACAAGGTGCTTTGGCATCCCCCCATGTTGAGGGAATGCGGCCTGGTACGGCTCAGGAGGGGGCGCTCGCTCGTCCCCACCCCCTTTCCTGGCCGGCCGGGTAGCCTGCTCGGACAAGGGTCTGATGTGGACCTAGGGGGGGACCCCCACGCCGATTTTTTTGGTGCAGGGATTCCCCTTTAAGTCCATACCAAGTGACGGGGCCAGCGACGCATCCTTCGCTGGCCCCGGCTGCCTGGAGACGCGCTCAAAATGAGCGGTCTTTCCTCCGTGTGTGTGAGGAATATTACCACATCTATGGTGTAAATGGGAGAAATGGTGTCAGTGGGGAGGAAATGTGCCCCATCAAAGGTGTCAGTGGGAGAAATAGTGGCTGAGGGATGGTGTCAGTGGGAAGGAATAGTGCCCTATTGATGGTGTCAGTAGGGAGGAATAGTGTCCCATTGATGATGTTAGTGGGAGAAATAGTGCCCCATCAATGGTGTCAGTGTGTAGGATAGGTGGCACATCGATGGTGTCAGTGGCAGGAATAGTGCCCCATCAATTGTGTCAGTGGGGAGGAATGGTGCCCCATCGATGGTGTCAGTAGGGAGGAATGGTATCACATTGATGGTGATATTAGGGAGGAATGTTGCCCCATCAATGGTGTCAGTGGGGGGAATGGAGTCCCATCAATGGTGTCAGTGGGAGGAATAGTGCCCCATTAATTGTGTCAGTTGGAGGAATAGTGCCCCATTAATTGTGTCAGTTGGAGGAATAGTGCCCCATTGATGGTTTCAGTAGTGAGGAATGGTGCCCCATCGATGGTGTCAGTGGGCAGGAATGGTGCACCATCAATGGTGTCAGTAGTGAGGAATGGTGCCCCATTGATGGTGTCAGTGGGAGAAATAGTTTCCCATCGATGGTGTCAGTGGGGAGGAATGGTGTCACATTGATGGTGTCAGTGGCAGGAATAGTGCCCCATCGATGATGTCAGTGGGAGGAATGGTGCCCCAGGACCGGATATAGGCAAGCAAAGGGCCACATCCAGCCCCCGGGTTTGGAGACCACTGCTCTACACCCTTCTAAAGCACCATAATTAGAATGTACATGGGATGTAATACCAAAACTCATCAGCAGATGACCCCAGTCACCTACAGAGGTGAGTGCACATAGCCACGCATCAACCATAGAAGAGTGGGAGGATGGGCTAAACAATGAAAAATCTTCCCATAACTGACACATTTGACCTCCCCAAAATTCCCATGATTGCCCTCTAGGACATCAGAAATGATAATCGCAACCAATCTGCAGAATCTGCAGCATACCTCCAATGTTTTCCATTGAAATCATCAATGCATCTCAACGCATGAGTTAAGAAGCGTGTCATGGTGCGCTTAAGCGCATTATAATTCACATCTTTATGCGTGCATTTATATGCGTTGATGGTTTCAATGGAAAACGCATCAAGCAAAGATGTGCATGCAGCCAAAGCTGATTTACATCTATGTATTGTGAGCAGGGCCGGGACAAGGGGTGGGCAGGAGGGGCACTGTGGCATCATGTGAGGTGGGAGGACACCACACGGAAATGGGGGAGGGGAGGTTTGTGTTCAGAAGGGGAACTTGGGGGGGTGGCAAGTGGATAGGAATTGTTCTAGAAGGGCAAATTTAGGGAGGTGTGCTAGGAGTGGTGATTTTGGGGGGCTTTGTGTTGGGAGGGGGGATGGGGGAGAGGATTTGTGCTAGGAGGGGGGATTTGGGGGGTTTGTGCTATGAAAGTAATATGACAGAGGGTAAATACTTTTTTTGGGAGGGGCATTTCTGCTAGTAGGGATGATTGGAGGGTATTTGTGCTAGGAAGGTAAATTAGTGTGTGTGTGTGTGTGTGGGGGGGGGGGGGGGGGCGGTCGTCGTGCTAGGAAAGAGGATTGGGGGAAGGGGAATATGTGCTGGAAGGGAGTGAGAATTGTTCTAGGAGGGCATATTTAGTGGGGGTGGTAGGAGTGGTGATTTGGGGGAAAGGGATTTGTGTTGGGGGTGGGGAAGCGGGAAGAGGATTTATGCTAGGAGGGGGATTTGTTATGTGAAAGTAATATGGTAGAGGAGAGGAGAAAAACTTTTGTTAGGGGGGGGGGATTTCTGCTAGTAGGGATGATTAGGTGGGTATTTGTGCTAGGAAGGTAAATTAGTGTGTGTGTGTGTGTGTGTGTGGGGGGGGGGGGGGGGGTCGTCATGCTAGGAAAGAGGATTGGGGGAAGGGGAATATGTGCTGGAAGGGAGTGAGAATTGTTCTAGGAAGGCACATTTAGTGGGGGTGCTAGGAGTGGTGATTTGGGGAGGGAGATTTGTGTTGGGGGTAGGGAAGGGGGAAGAGGATTTATGCTAGGAGGGGGATTTGTTATGTGAAAGTAATATGGTAGAGGAGAGGAGAAATCCTTTTTTTAGGGGGGGGGGGGGGGGATTTGTGCTAGTAGGGATGATTGGAGGGTATTTGTGCTAGGAAGGTAAATTAGTGTGTGTGTGTGTGTGTGTGTGTGGGGGGGAGGTCGTCGTGCTAGGATAGAGGATTGGGGGAAGGGGAATATGTGCTGGAAGGGAGTGAGAATTGTTCTAGGAGGGCACATTTAGTGGGGGTGGTAGGAGTGGTGATTTGGGGGAGGGAGATTTGTGTTGGGGGTAGGGAAGGGGGAAGAGGATTTATGCTAGGAGGGGGATTTGTTATGTGAAAGTAATATGGTAGAGGAGAGGAGAAATACTTTTTTTTAGGGGGGGGGGGATTTGTGCTAGTAGGGATGATTAGGTGGGTATTTGTGCTAGGAAGGGAAATGAGTGTGTGTGTGGGGGGGGGGGGGGGGTGCGTGCTAGGCTAGGGGAAGGGAAATATGTGCTGGAAGGGAGTAAGACATGTTCTAGGGGGGCAAATTTAGAGAGGTGTGCTAGGAATGGTGATTTGGGGGGGATTTGTGTTGGGATAGGGGGGGGGATTTGTGCTAGGAGGGGGGATTTGGGGCAGGGGTTGTTCTATGAAAGAAAAATGATAGAGGGGAAATACTTTTTTTTTGGGGGGGGGGGGTTGTACTGGGGGGATGATTGGAGGGTATTTGTGCTAGGAAGGGAAATTAGTGTGGGGGGGGGGGGGATTGTGCTAGGATAGGGGATTGGGGGAGGGGAGTATGCGCTGGAAGCGATAATATGGAGTAGGGGAGAGGAATATGTGCTGGAAGGGGAGATTTAAGGGATGAGGGGGTGCGATTTGGAAGGATGTGGGCATGAAATGCATTCTGTGTGTGTCATTGAGCACACAGAGTGTGGCTCAGGAGCAAGCCTACATTAGTGTCCCCATAGCAAGCAGCTTGGTATGGGGGCACTTGGCAAGGGGAAGGGGCCAGGGGTGTTGGCAGGGGACCCCAGAAGAGGAGGTGCAGGTATACTCTGTGCACAACCATTACACAGAGCAGGTAATTATAACATGTTTGTCATGTAAAAAAAAAAAATTACCTTTTATAATCACTTTATTTTCGTCTTCCCCATTGACTCCAATGCATTTCTCTATACTGCATTTTCTACAGAAATCTCTTTTCTCCCAGAAATCTTTATACTATAATCTTGGGGAACTATAAAACTAAATATTACTTGTCCCTACCAGCCAAACAGAATGATGCTGGTCAGATGTCCCTCTGGGCACTAGGGGCAGGGAGGAATGTGACTGTCCCCCACTGCCAGTACCCACAGTGATGTTGGCACACAGGCTTCCGGTAGATAATATTGGTCAATGTAGGAAAACCACACTGTGTGATAATGAGAGCCACCAACTGCCGGAGAGATCATTGTCACCCTGAGAGTGCGGGGAACAGCCTAATACACGGCTTTGTTTTATCACTGTGTACATGGGTGACATTGGTTGACCTCCCTATACTCTACTAATTACGCCAACCATTCTTAACCAAACTCCAGGATTCCTCCACAGGTGGCTAGAAGTTCCTTGAGCTATGGCTGATTGACCTCCCATCTGTTGGCATCTGTGTAGTTCCAGGTACAATGCCCCTTGGCAAAATCAGCAGCAAGACACCAATCAACTTTTTGCTGTATGCCATTCCTCCCACTGACCACTAGGGATGAGCCCGCGGTTCGAGTCGAACATCAGGTGTTCGCTGAATTACAAACATTATGGGGCGTTCGCGGGAAATTCATCAACATGGGGGCAACGTGTTTTGGGGGGACCCCAAAGCACCCTCTCCATGTTGAGGGCATGGGGCCTGGTACGGTTCAGGAGGTGGGCGCTCTCTCGTTTCCCCCCCCCCCCCCTTTTCCTGCGGCCTGCCAGGTCGTGTGCTCGGATAACGGATAAGGGTCTGGTATGGATTTAGGGTGGACCCCTACGCCATTTTTTAAAAATATTTGTTTCTGTTTTTTTCAATGATTTTGTGGCACTGTTATGAACATGGGAAAGATGCGCTACTTTACAGGCAGACTAAGGAGAACCCCCAAGCACAATATTTAAAGGAATATGTCATTTTTATTGTTTCACTAAAAGCATTATTATCACTATTCCTGAACTTTTTTTTTTTTTTGCATTCATACATGTCCCCTGGAGTACAGGACCCGGGTCCCCAAACACTTTTTATGGCAATAATTTGCATACAAGCCTTTAAAATTGGCACTTTTGGTTTCTCATGTTCGCATCCCATAACTCGGGGGGTGTTTGGCTCATCCCTACTGACCACCCAATGTAAGAGCATTCTTCTCACTGACCACCAATGTAAGAATCATTCTTCTCACTGACCACCAATGTAAGGAGCATTCTTCTCACTGACCACCAATGTAAGAACATTCTTCTCACTGATCACCCAATGTAAGAACATTCTTCTCACTGACCACCAGGGGCGGACTGACCAGTCGGTCACTCGGGCGCCACCCGAGGGCCCGCGGACGTTAGGGGCCCGGACTCGGCCATATGAGAGGCCACTTGCAGCGGCTGAATTACATGCCGCGCCCGCGATGCAGATAATAACACTGTTAACTGTGCGCTGCTCCCCGCCGGCCCCTCCTTCCCCTGTCCATCCCAGGCCAGGTGCTTGTACTGTATGCATCGTGACATCACCTCACCTGGGACAGACGAGAAGAGTGGAGGGGCCGGCGGGGAGCAGCGCGCTGTTAGAAGTGTCTCAGGCTCAGCATCCAGTGACTCGGTGAGTGAAGCCGAGACACCAGGGCCGCCACACGCGATGGGGGCGGCGCGGTACAGACAGATGCATGGGCCCCGGGTCCCTCCATCCCACAGTGTCCTCCTGTGCTGTGTGTATGTCCTGTGTGAATGTCCCCCTGTGTGCTGTGTGTATGTCCTGTGTGCATGTCCCCCTGTGTGCTGTGTGTATGTCCTGTGTGTATGTCCTGTGTGCATGTCCCCCTGTGTGCTGTATGTATGTCCTGTGTGCATGTCCCCCTGTGTGCTGTGTGTATGTCCTGTGTGTATGTCCTGTGTGCATGTCCCTCTGTGTGCTGTGTGCATGTCCCCCTGTGTGCATGTCCCCCTGTGCTGTGTGCATGTCCCGTGTGCATGTCCCCCTGTGTGCATGTCCCCCTGTGCTGTGTGCATGTCCCGTGTGCATGTCCCCCTGTGTGCGTGTCCCCCTGTGCTGTGTGCATGTCCCGTTTGCATGTCCCCCTGTGTGCGTGTCCCCCTGTGCTGTGTGCATGTCCCGTGTGCATGTCCCCCTGTGTGCATGTCCCCCTGTGCTGTGTGCATGTCCCGTGTGCATGTCCCCCTGTGTGCATGTCCCCCTGTGCTGTGTGCATGTCCCGTGTGCATGTCCCCCTGTGTGCGTGTCCCCCTGTGTGCTGTGTAAGTGTCCTGTGTGCATGTCCTGTGCTGTGTATGTCCCCCTGTGTGCATGTTCTCCCGTGTGCATGTTCTCCCGTGTGCATGTTCTCCCGTGTGCATGTTCTCGTGTGCTGTGTGCGTGTCCCCCTGTGTGCTGTGTAAGTGTCCTGTGTGCATGTCCTGTGCAAGTGTGTGTCCTATGTGCATGTCCCCCTGTGCTGTGTGCATGTCCTGCTGTGTGCATGTCCTGTGTGCATGTCCCCCTGTGCTGTGTGCATGTCCTGTGTGCATGTCCTGTGCTGTGTAAGTATTTGTCCTGTGTACATGTCCTCCCATGTGCGTGTCCTCCCGTGTGCGTGTCCTCCCGTGCTGTGTGCGTGTCCCCCTGTGTGCTGTGTAAGTGTCCTGTGTGCATGTCCTGTGCTGTGTAAGTGTGTGTCCTGTGTGCATGTCCCCCTGTGCTGTGTGCATGTCCCCCTGTGTGCATGTCCTCCTGTGTGCATGTCTCCCTGTGCTGTGTGCATGTCCTGTGTGCATGTCCCGTGTGCATGTCCCCCTGTGTGCATGTCCCCCAGTGTGCTGTGTAAGTGTCCTGTGTGCATGTCCTGTGCTGTGTAAGTGTGTGTCCTGTGTGCATGTCCCCCTGTGCTGTGTGCATGTCCCCCTGTGTGCATGTCCTCCTGTGTGCATGTCTCCCTGTGCTGTGTGCATGTCCTGTGTGCATGTCCCGTGTGCATGTCCCCCTGTGTGCATGTCCCCCGGTGTGCTGTGTAAGTGTCCTGTGTGCATGTCCTGTGCTGTGTAAGTATGTGTCCTGTGTGCATGTCCCCCCGTGTGCATGTCCTCCCGTGTGCATGTCCCCCTGTGTGCTGTGTAAGTGTCCTGTGTGCATGTCCTGTGCTGTGTAAGTATGTGTCCTGTGTGCATGTCCTCCCGTGTGCATGTCCTCCCATGTGCGTGTCCTCCTGTGCTGTGTGCGTGTCCCCCTGTGTGCTGTGGAAGTGTCCTGTGTGCATGTCCTGTGCTGTGTAAGTGTGTGTCCTGTGTGCATGTCCCCCTGTGTGCGTGTCCTCCTGTGTGCGCATTCTCCCTCCAGTGTCCCCCTGTGTGTGTGCCTTCTCCCTCCAGTGTCCCCCTGTGTGTGTGCCTTCTCCCTCCAGTGTCCCCATGTGTGTGTGTGTGTGTGTGTGCGTTCTCCCTCCAGTGTCCCCCCCCTGTGTGTGTGCTTTCTCCCTCCAGTGTCCCCCCGTGGGTGCGCGCGTTCTCCCTCCAGTGTCCCCCCTGTGTGTGTGTGTTCTCCCTCCAGTGTCCCCCCCGTGTGTGTGTGTTCTCCCTCCAGTGTCCCCCCCCCGTGTGTGTGTTCTCCCTCCAGTGTCCCCCCCCCCCGTGTGTGTGTGTGCGTTCTCCCTCCAGTGTCCCCCCGTGTGTGCGTTCTCCCTCTGGTGTCCCCCTGTGTGTATGTTCTCTCTCTCCAGTGTCTCCCTGTGCAGGTTTGGCTTGAGTGTGGAGACCAAAGGGGCCCCATGATCTTCTATTGCCCGGGGGCCCCATGAGTTGTCAGTCCGCCCCTGCTGACCACCAATGTAAGAACATTCTTCTCACTGACCACCCAATGTAAGAACATTCTTTTCACTGACCACCAATGTAAGAACATTCTTCTCACTGACCACCCAATGTAAGAACATTCTTCTCACTGACCACCCAATGTAAGAACATTCTACTCACTGATCACCCAATGTAAGAACATTCTTCTCACTGACCACCCAATGTAAGAACATTCTTCTCACTGACCACCCAATGTAAGAACATTCTTCTCACTGACCACCAATGTAAGAACATTCTTCTCACTGACCACCAATGTAAGAACATTCTACTCACTGACCACCCAATGTAAGAACATTCTACTCACTGACCACCCAATGTAAGAACATTCTTCTCACTGACCACCCAATGTAAGAACATTCGTCTCACTGACTACCCAATGTAAGAACATTCTTCTCACTGACCACCCAATGTAAGAACATTCTACTCACTGACCACCCAATGTAAGAACATTCTACTCACTGACCACCCAATGTAAGAACATTCTACTCACTGACCACCCAATGTAAGAACATTCTTCTCACTGACCAGCAATGTAAGAGCATTCTACTCACTGACCACCCAATGTAAGAACATTCTTCTCACTGACCACCCAATGTAAGAACATTCTTCTCACTGACCACCCAATGTAAGAACATTCTTCTCACTGACCAGCAATGTAAGAACATTCTTCTCACTGACCACCCAATGTAAGAACATTCTTCTCACTGACCACCCAATGTAAGAACATTCTTCTCACTGACCACCCAATGTAAGAACATTCGTCTCACTGACCAGCAATGTAAGAACATTCTTCTCACTGACCACCCAATGTAAGAACATTCTACTCACTGACCACCCAATGTAAGAACATTCTTCTCACTGACCACCCAATGTAAGAACATTCTACTCACTGACCACCCAATGTAAGAACATTCTTCTCACTGACCACCAATGTAAGAACATTCTTCTCACTGACCACCAATGTAAGAACATTCTACTCACTGACCACCCAATGTAAGAACATTCTATTCACTTACCACCCAATGTAAGAACATTCTTCTCACTGACTACCCAATGTAAGAACATTCTACTCACTGACCACCCAATGTAAGAACATTCTACTCACTTACCACCCAATGTAAGAACATTCTACTCACTGACCACCCAATGTAAGAACATTCTACTCACTGACCACCCAATGTAAGAACATTCTTCTCACTGGCCACCCAATGTAAGAACATTCTTCCCACTGACCAGCAATGTAAGAACATTCTTCCCACTGACCACCCAATGTAAGAACATTCTTCTCACTGACCACCAATGTAAGAACATTCTACTCACTGACCACCCAATGTAAGAACATTCTTCTCACTGACCACCCAATGTAAGAACATTCTTCTCACTGACCACCCAATGTAAGAACATTCTTCTCACTGACCACCCAATGTAAGAACATTCGTCTCACTGACTACCCAATGTAAGAACATTCTACTCACTGACCACCCAATGTAAGAACATTCTTCTCACTGACCACCCAATGTAAGAACATTCTTCTCACTGACCACCCAATGTAAGAACATTCTTCTCACTGACCACCCAATGTAAGAACATTCTTCTCACTGACCACCCAATGTAAGAACATTCTTCTCACTGACCAGCAATGTAAGAACATTCTTCTCACTGACCACCCAATGTAAGAACATTCTACTCACTGACCACCCAATGTAAGAACATTCTACTCACTGACCATCCAATGTAAGAACATTCTTCTCACTGACCACCCAATGTAAGAACATTCTACTCACTGACCACCCAATGTAAGAACATTCTTCTCACTGACCAGCAATGTAAGAACATTCTTCTCACTGACCACCCAATGTAAGAACATTGTACTCACTGACCACCCAATGTAAGAACGTTCTTCTCACTGACCAGCAATGTAAGAACATTCTTCTCACTGACCACCCAATGTAAGAACATTCTTCTCACTGACCACCCAATGTAAGAACATTCTACTCACTGACCACCCAATGTAAGAACATTCTACTCACTGACCACCCAATGTAAGAACATTCTACTCACTGACCACCCAATGTAAGAACATTCTTCTCACTGACCACCCAATGTAAGAACATTCTTCTCACTGACCACCCAATGTAAGAACATTCTTCTCACTGACCACCCAATGTAAGAACATTCGTCTCACTGACTACCCAATGTAAGAACATTCTACTCACTGACCACCCAATGTAAGAACATTCTACTCACTGACCACCCAATGTAAGAACATTCTTCTCACTGACCACCCAATGTAAGAACATTCTACTCACTGACCACCCAATGTAAGAACATTCTACTCACTGACCACCCAATGTAAGAACATTCTTCTCACTGACCAGCAATGTAAGAGCATTCTTCTCACTGACCACCCAATGTAAGAACATTCTACTCACTGACTACCCAATGTAAGAACATTCTTCTCACTGATCACCCAATGTAAGAACATTCTTCTCACTGACCAGCAATGTAAGAACATTCTTCTCACTGACCAGCAATGTAA
Organism: Lithobates pipiens; assembly: GCF_037356315.1. Taxonomy (NCBI): domain Eukaryota; kingdom Metazoa; phylum Chordata; class Amphibia; order Anura; family Ranidae; genus Lithobates; species Lithobates pipiens. Next base: position 50,918,249 of record NW_027507748.1, read on the forward strand.
GAACATTCTTCTCACTGACCACCCAATGTAAGAACATTCTACTCACTGACCACCCAATGTAAGAACATTCTTCTCACTGACCACCCAATGTAAGAACATTCTTCTCACTGACCACCCAATGTAAGAACATTCTTCTCACTGACCACCAATGTAAGAACATTCTTCTCACTGACCAGCAATGTAAGAACATTCTTCTCACTGACCACCCAATGTAAGAACATTCTACTCACTGACCACCCAATGTAAGAACATTCTTCTCACTGACCAGCAATGTAAGAACATTCTTCTCACTGACCACGCAATGTAAGAACATTCTACTCACTGACCACCCAATGTAAGAACATTCTGCTCACTGACCAGCAGTGTAAGAACATTCTACTCACTGATCACCCAATGTAAGAACATTCTACTCACTGACCACCCAATGTAAGAACATTCTTCTCACTGACCACCCAATGTAAGAACATTCTTCTCACTGACCACCCAATGTAAGAACATTCTTCTCACTGACCACCCAATGTAAGAACATTCTACTCACTGACCACCCAATGTAAGAACATTCTTCTCACTGACCAGCAATGTAAGAACATTCTTCTCACTGACCACCCAATGTAAGAACATTCTACTCACTGACCACCCAATGTAAGAACATTCTACTCACTGACCATCCAATGTAAGAACATTCTTCTCACTGACCACCCAATGTAAGAACATTCTACTCACTGACCACCCAATGTAAGAACATTCTTCTCACTGACCAGCAATGTAAGAACATTCTTCTCACTGATCACCAATGTAAGAACATTCTTCTCACTGACCACCCAATGTAAGAACATTGTACTCACTGACCACCCAATGTAAGAACGTTCTTCTCACTGACCACCCAATGTAAGAACATTCTTCTCACTGACCACCCAATGTAAGAACATTGTACTCACTGACCACCCAATGTAAGAACGTTCTTCTCACTGACCAGCAATGTAAGAACATTCTTCTCACTGACCACCCAATGTAAGAACATTCTTCTCACTGACCACCCAATGTAAGAACATTCTACTCACTGACCACCCAATGTAAGAACATTCTACTCACTGACCACCCAATGTAAGAACATTCTTCTCACTGACCACCCAATGTAAGAACATTCGTCTCACTGACTACGCAATGTAAGAACATTCTACTCACTGAACACCCAATGTAAGAACATTCTACTCACTGACCACCCAATGTAAGAACATTCTACTCACTGACCACCCAATGTAAGAACATTCTTCTCACTGACCAGCAATGTAAGAGCATTCTACTCACTGACCACCCAATGTAAGAACATTCTTCTCACTGACCACCCAATGTAAGAACATTCTTCTCACTGACCACCCAATGTAAGAACATTCTTCTCACTGACCACCCAATGTAAGAACATTCTTCTCACTGACCACCCAATGTAAGAACATTCTACTCACTGACCACCCAATGTAAGAACATTCTACTCACTGACCACCCAATGTAAGAACATTCTTCTCACTGACCAGCAATGTAAGAACATTCTTCTCACTGACCACCCAATGTAAGAACATTCTACTCACTGACCACCCAATGTAAGAACATTCTTCTCACTGACCACCCAATGTAAGAACATTCTTCTCACTGACCACCCAATGTAAGAACATTCTTCTCACTGACCACCCAATGTAAGAACATTCTTCTCACTGACCACCCAATGTAAGAACATTCTACTCACTGACCACCCAATGTAAGAACATTCTACTCACTGACCACCCAATGTAAGAACATTCTTCTCACTGACCAGCAATGTAAGAACATTCTTCTCACTGACCACCCAATGTAAGAACATTCTACTCACTGACCACCCAATGTAAGAACATTCTTCTCACTGACCACCCATTGTAAGAACATTCTTCTCACTGACCACCCAATGTAAGAACATTCTTGTCACTGACCAGCAATGTAAGAACATTCTACTCACTGGCCACCCAATGTAAGAACATTCTTCTTACTGACCACCCAATGTAAGAACATTCTTCTCACTGACCACCCAATGTAAGAACATTCTTCTCACTGACCACCCAATGTAAGAACATTCTTCTCACTGACCACCCAATGTAAGAACATTCGTCTCACTGACTACGCAATGTAAGAACATTCTACTCACTGAACACCCAATGTAAGAACATTCTACTCACTGACCACCCAATGTAAGAACATTCTACTCACTGACCACCCAATGTAAGAACATTCTTCTCACTGACCAGCAATGTAAGAGCATTCTACTCACTGACCACCCAATGTAAGAACATTCTTCTCACTGACCACCCAATGTAAGAACATTCTTCTCACTGACCACCCAATGTAAGAACATTCTTCTCACTGACCACCCAATGTAAGAACATTCTTCTCACTGACCACCCAATGTAAGAACATTCTACTCACTGACCACCCAATGTAAGAACATTCTACTCACTGACCACCCAATGTAAGAACATTCTTCTCACTGACCAGCAATGTAAGAACATTCTTCTCACTGACCACCCAATGTAAGAACATTCTTCTCACTGACCACCCAATGTAAGAACATTCTTCTCACTGACTACCCAATGTAAGAACATTCTACTCACTGACCACCCAATGTAAGAACATTCTTCTCACTGACTACCCAATGTAAGAACATTCTTCTCACTGACCACCCAATGTAAGAACATTCTTCTCACTGACCACCCAATGTAAGAACATTCTTCTCACTGACCACCCAATGTAAGAACATTCTACTCACTGACCACCCAATGTAAGAACATTCTACTCACTGACCACCCAATGTAAGAACATTCTTCTCACTGACCAGCAATGTAAGAACATTCTTCTCACTGACCACCCAATGTAAGAACATTCTTCTCACTGACCAGCAATGTAAGAACATTCTTCTCACTGACCACCCAATGTAAGAACATTCTACTCACTGACCACCCAATGTAAGAACATTCTACTCACTGACCATCCAATGTAAGAACATTCTTCTCACTGACCACCCAATGTAAGAACATTCTACTCACTGACCACCCAATGTAAGAACATTCTTCTCACTGACCAGCAATGTAAGAACATTCTTCTCACTGACCACCCAATGTAAGAACATTGTACTCACTGACCACCCAATGTAAGAACGTTCTTCTCACTGACCAGCAATGTAAGAACATTCTTCTCACTGACCACCCAATGTAAGAACATTCTTCTCACTGACCACCCAATGTAAGAACATTCTACTCACTGACCACCCAATGCAAGAACATTCTACTCACTGACCACCCAATGTAAGAACATTCTTCTCACTGACCACCCAATGTAAGAACATTCGTCTCACTGACTACGCAATGTAAGAACATTCTACTCACTGAACACCCAATGTAAGAACATTCTACTCACTGACCACCCAATGTAAGAACATTCTACTCACTGACCACCCAATGTAAGAACATTCTTCTCACTGACCAGCAATGTAAGAGCATTCTACTCACTGACCACCCAATGTAAGAACATTCTTCTCACTGACCACCCAATGTAAGAACATTCTTCTCACTGACCACCCAATGTAAGAACATTCTTCTCACTGACCACCCAATGTAAGAACATTCTTCTCACTGACCACCCAATGTAAGAACATTCTACTCACTGACCACCCAATGTAAGAACATTCTACTCACTGACCACCCAATGTAAGAACATTCTTCTCACTGACCAGCAATGTAAGAACATTCTTCTCACTGACCACCCAATGTAAGAACATTCTACTCACTGACCACCCAATGTAAGAACATTCTTCTCACTGACCACCCAATGTAAGAACATTCTTCTCACTGACCACCCAATGTGAGAACATTCTTCTCACTGACCACCCAATGTAAGAACATTCTTGTCACTGACCAGCAATGTAAGAACATTCTACTCACTGGCCACCCAATGTAAGAACATTCTACTCACTGACCACCCAATGTAAGAACATTCTTCTCACTGACTACCCAATGTAAGAACATTCTACTCACTGACCACCCAATGTAAGAACATTCTACTCACTGACCACCCAATGTAAGAACATTCTACTCACTGACCACCCAATGTAAGAACATTCTTCTCACTGACCAGCAATGTAAGAACATTCTTCTCACTGACCACCCAATGTAAGAACATTGTACTCACTGACCACCCAATGTAAGAACGTTCTTCTCACTGACCAGCAATGTAAGAACATTCTTCTCACTGACCACCCAATGTAAGAACATTCTACTCACTGACCACCCAATGTAAGAACATTCTACTCACTGACCACCCAATGTAAGAACATTCTACTCACTGACCACCCAATGTAAGAACATTCTTCTCACTGACCACCCAATGTAAGAACATTCTTCTCACTGACCACCCAATGTAAGAACATTCTTCTCACTGACCAGCAATGTAAGAGCATTCTACTCACTGACCACCCAATGTAAGAACATTCTTCTCACTGACCACCCAATGTAAGAACATTCTTCTCACTGACCACCCAATGTAAGAACATTCTTCTCACTGACCACCCAATGTAAGAACATTCTTCTCACTGACCACCCAATGTAAGAACATTCTACTCACTGACCACCCAATGTAAGAACATTCTACTCACTGACCACCCAATGTAAGAACATTCTTCTCACTGACCAGCAATGTAAGAACATTCTTCTCACTGACCACCCAATGTAAGAACATTCTACTCACTGACCACCCAATGTAAGAACATTCTTCTCACTGACCACCCAATGTAAGAACATTCTTCTCACTGACCACCCAATGTAAGAACATTCTTCTCACTGACCACCCAATGTAAGAACATTCTTGTCACTGACCAGCAATGTAAGAACATTCTACTCACTGGCCACCCAATGTAAGAACATTCTACTCACTGACCACCCAATGTAAGAACATTCTTCTCACTGACTACCCAATGTAAGAACATTCTACTCACTGACCACCCAATGTAAGAACATTCTACTCACTGACCACCCAATGTAAGAACATTCTACTCACTGACCACCCAATGTAAGAACATTCTTCTCACTGACCAGCAATGTAAGAACATTCTTCTCACTGACCACCCAATGTAAGAACATTGTACTCACTGACCACCCAATGTAAGAACGTTCTTCTCACTGACCAGCAATGTAAGAACATTCTTCTCACTGACCACCCAATGTAAGAACATTCTACTCACTGACCACCCAATGTAAGAACATTCTACTCACTGACCACCCAATGTAAGAACATTCTACTCACTGACCACCCAATGTAAGAACATTCTTCTCACTGACCACCCAATGTAAGAACATTCTTCTCACTGACCACCCAATGTAAGAACATTCTTCTCACTGACCACCAAATGTAAGAACATTCTTCTCACTGACCACCCAATGTAAGAACATTCTTCTCACTGACCACCCAATGTAAGAACATTCGTCTCACTGACTACGCAATGTAAGAACATTCTACTCACTGACCACCCAATGTAAGAACATTCTTCTCACTGACCACCCAATGTAAGAACATTCTACTCACTGACCACCCAATGTAAGAACATTCTACTCACTGACCACCCAATGTAAGAACATTCTTCTCACTGACCAGCAATGTAAGAGCATTCTACTCACTGACCACCCAATGTAAGAACATTCTTCTCACTGACCACCCAATGTAAGAACATTCTTCTCACTGACCACCCAATGTAAGAACATTCTTCTCACTGACCAGCAATGTAAGAACATTCTTCTCACTGACCACCCAATGTAAGAACATTCTTCTCACTGACCACCCAATGTAAGAACATTCTTCTCACTGACCACCCAATGTAAGAACATTCGTCTCACTGACCACCAATGTAAGAACATTCTTCTCACTGACCACCCAATGTAAGAACATTCTACTCACTGACCACCCAATGTAAGAACATTCTACTCACTGACCACCCAATGTAAGAACATTCTTCTCACTGACCAGCAATGTAAGAGCATTCTACTCACTGACCACCCAATGTAAGAACATTCTACTCACTGACCACCCAATGTAAGAACATTCTTCTCACTGACCAGCAATGTAAGAACATTCTTCTCACTGACCACCCAATGTAAGAACATTCTTCTCACTGACCACCAATGTAAGAACATTCTTCTCACTGACCACCAATGTAAGAACATTCTACTCACTGACCACCCAATGTAAGAACATTCTACTCACTGACCACCCAATGTAAGAACATTCTTCTCACTGACCACCCAATGTAAGAACATTCTTCTCACTGACCACCCAATGTAAGAACATTCTTCTCACTGACCACCCAATGTAAGAACATTCTTCTCACTGACCACCCAATGTAAGAACATTCGTCTCACTGACTACCCAATGTAAGAACATTCTTCTCACTGACCAGCAATGAAAGAACATTCTATTCACTTACCACCCAATGTAAGAACATTCTTCTCACTGACTACCCAATGTAAGAACATTCTACTCACTGACCACCCAATGTAAGAACATTCTACTCACTTACCACCCAATGTAAGAACATTCTACTCACTGACCACCCAATGTAAGAACATTCTACTCACTGACCACCCAATGTAAGAACATTCTTCTCACTGGCCACCCAATGTAAGAACATTCTTCCCACTGACCAGCAATGTAAGAACATTCTTCCCACTGACCACCCAATGTAAGAACATTCTTCTCACTGACCACCAATGTAAGAACATTCTACTCACTGACCACCCAATGTAAGAACATTCTACTCACTGACCACCCAATGTAAGAACATTCTTCTCACTGACCAGCAATGTAAGAGCATTCTACTCACTGACCACCCAATGTAAGAACATTCTTCTCACTGACCACCCAATGTAAGAACATTCTTCTCACTGACCACCCAATGTAAGAACATTCTTCTCACTGACCACCCAATGTAAGAACATTCTACTCACTGACCAACCAATGTAAGAACATTCTACTCACTGACCACCAATGTAAGAACATTCTTCTCACTGACCAGCAATGTAAGAACATTCTTCTCACTGACCACCCAATGTAAGAACATTCTACTCACTGACCACCCAATGTAAGAACATTCTTCTCACTGACCAGCAATGTAAGAACATTCTTCTCACTGACCACGCAATGTAAGAACATTCTACTCACTGACCACCCAATGTAAGAACATTCTGCTCACTGACCAGCAGTGTAAGAACATTCTACTCACTGATCACCCAATGTAAGAACATTCTACTCACTGACCACCCAATGTAAGAACATTCTTCTCACTGACCACCCAATGTAAGAACATTCTTCTCACTGACCACCCAATGTAAGAACATTCTTCTCACTGACCACCCAATGTAAGAACATTCTTCTCACTGACCACCCAATGTAAGAACATTCTACTCACTGACCACCCAATGTAAGAACATTCTTCTCACTGACCAGCAATGTAAGAACATTCTTCTCACTGACCACCCAATGTAAGAACATTCTACTCACTGACCACCCAATGTAAGAACATTCTACTCACTGACCATCCAATGTAAGAACATTCTTCTCACTGACCACCCAATGTAAGAACATTCTACTCACTGACCACCCAATGTAAGAACATTCTTCTCACTGACCAGCAATGTAAGAACATTCTTCTCACTGACCACCCAATGTAAGAACATTCTTCTCACTGACCAGCAATGTAAGAACATTCTACTCACTGACCACCCAATGTAAGAACATTCTTCTCACTGACCACCCAATGTAAGAACATTCTTCTCACTGACCACCCAATGTAAGAACATTCTTCTCACTGACCACCAATGTAAGAACATTCTTCTCACTGACCACCAATGTAAGAACATTCTACTCACTGACCACCCAATGTAAGAACATTCTACTCACTGACCACCCAATGTAAGAACATTCTTCTCACTGACCACCCAATGTAAGAACATTCTTCTCACTGACCACCCAATGTAAGAACATTCTTCTCACTGACCACCCAATGTAAGAACATTCGTCTCACTGACTACCCAATGTAAGAACATTCTTCTCACTGACCACCCAATGTAAGAACATTCTACTCACTGACCACCCAATGTAAGAACATTCTACTCACTGACCACCCAATGTAAGAACATTCTACTCACTGACCACCCAATGTAAGAACATTCTTCTCACTGACCAGCAATGTAAGAGCATTCTACTCACTGACCACCCAATGTAAGAACATTCTTCTCACTGACCACCCAATGTAAGAACATTCTTCTCACTGACCACCCAATGTAAGAACATTCTTCTCACTGACCAGCAATGTAAGAACATTCTTCTCACTGACCACCCAATGTAAGAACATTCTTCTCACTGACCACCCAATGTAAGAACATTCTTCTCACTGACCACCCAATGTAAGAACATTCGTCTCACTGACCACCAATGTAAGAACATTCTTCTCACTGACCACCCAATGTAAGAACATTCTACTCACTGACCACCCAATGTAAGAACATTCTACTCACTGACCACCCAATGTAAGAACATTCTTCTCACTGACCAGCAATGTAAGAGCATTCTACTCACTGACCACCCAATGTAAGAACATTCTACTCACTGACCACCCAATGTAAGAACATTCTTCTCACTGACCAGCAATGTAAGAACATTCTTCTCACTGACCACCCAATGTAAGAACATTCTACTCACTGACCACCCAATGTAAGAACATTCTTCTCACTGACCACCCAATGTAAGAACATTCTACTCACTGACCACCCAATGTAAGAACATTCTTCTCACTGACCACCAATGTAAGAACATTCTTCTCACTGACCACCAATGTAAGAACATTCTACTCACTGACCACCCAATGTAAGAACATTCTATTCACTTACCACCCAATGTAAGAACATTCTTCTCACTGACTACCCAATGTAAGAACATTCTACTCACTGACCACCCAATGTAAGAACATTCTACTCACTTACCACCCAATGTAAGAACATTCTACTCACTGACCACCCAATGTAAGAACATTCTACTCACTGACCACCCAATGTAAGAACATTCTTCTCACTGGCCACCCAATGTAAGAACATTCTTCCCACTGACCAGCAATGTAAGAACATTCTTCCCACTGACCACCCAATGTAAGAACATTCTTCTCACTGACCACCAATGTAAGAACATTCTACTCACTGACCACCCAATGTAAGAACATTCTTCTCACTGACCACCCAATGTAAGAACATTCTTCTCACTGACCACCCAATGTAAGAACATTCTTCTCACTGACCACCCAATGTAAGAACATTCGTCTCACTGACTACCCAATGTAAGAACATTCTACTCACTGACCACCCAATGTAAGAACATTCTTCTCACTGACCACCCAATGTAAGAACATTCTTCTCACTGACCACCCAATGTAAGAACATTCTTCTCACTGACCACCCAATGTAAGAACATTCTTCTCACTGACCACCCAATGTAAGAACATTCTTCTCACTGACCAGCAATGTAAGAACATTCTTCTCACTGACCACCCAATGTAAGAACATTCTACTCACTGACCACCCAATGTAAGAACATTCTACTCACTGACCATCCAATGTAAGAACATTCTTCTCACTGACCACCCAATGTAAGAACATTCTACTCACTGACCACCCAATGTAAGAACATTCTTCTCACTGACCAGCAATGTAAGAACATTCTTCTCACTGACCACCCAATGTAAGAACATTGTACTCACTGACCACCCAATGTAAGAACATTGTACTCACTGACCACCCAATGTAAGAACGTTCTTCTCACTGACCAGCAATGTAAGAACATTCTTCTCACTGACCACCCAATGTAAGAACATTCTTCTCACTGACCACCCAATGTAAGAACATTCTACTCACTGACCACCCAATGTAAGAACATTCTACTCACTGACCACCCAATGTAAGAACATTCTACTCACTGACCACCCAATGTAAGAACATTCTTCTCACTGACCACCCAATGTAAGAACATTCTTCTCACTGACCACCCAATGTAAGAACATTCTTCTCACTGACCACCCAATGTAAGAACATTCGTCTCACTGACTACCCAATGTAAGAACATTCTACTCACTGACCACCCAATGTAAGAACATTCTACTCACTGACCACCCAATGTAAGAACATTCTTCTCACTGACCACCCAATGTAAGAACATTCTACTCACTGACCACCCAATGTAAGAACATTCTACTCACTGACCACCCAATGTAAGAACATTCTTCTCACTGACCAGCAATGTAAGAGCATTCTTCTCACTGACCACCCAATGTAAGAACATTCTACTCACTGACTACCCAATGTAAGAACATTCTTCTCACTGATCACCCAATGTAAGAACATTCTTCTCACTGACCAGCAATGTAAGAACATTCTTCTCACTGACCAGCAATGTAAGAACATTCTTCTCACTGACCACCCAATGTAAGAACATTCTACTCACTGACCACCCAATGTAAGAACATTCTTCTCACTGACCACCCAATGTAAGAACATTCTTCTCACTGACCACCCAATGTAAGAACATTCTACTCACTGACCAACCAATGTAAGAACATTCTACTCACTGACCACCAATGTAAGAACATTCTTCTCACTGACCAGCAATGTAAGAACATTCTTCTCACTGACCACCCAATGTAAGAACATTCTACTCACTGACCACCCAATGTAAGAACATTCTTCTCACTGACCAGCAATGTAAGAACATTCTTCTCACTGACCACGCAATGTAAGAACATTCTACTCACTGACCACCCAATGTAAGAACATTCTGCTCACTGACCAGCAGTGTAAGAACATTCTACTCACTGATCACCCAATGTAAGAACATTCTACTCACTGACCACCCAATGTAAGAACATTCTTCTCACTGACCACCCAATGTAAGAACATTCTTCTCACTGACCACCCAATGTAAGAACATTCTTCTCACTGACCACCCAATGTAAGAACATTCTTCTCACTGACCACCCAATGTAAGAACATTCTACTCACTGACCACCCAATGTAAGAACATTCTTCTCACTGACCAGCAATGTAAGAACATTCTTCTCACTGACCACCCAATGTAAGAACATTCTACTCACTGACCACCCAATGTAAGAACATTCTACTCACTGACCATCCAATGTAAGAACATTCTTCTCACTGACCACCCAATGTAAGAACATTCTACTCACTGACCACCCAATGTAAGAACATTCTTCTCACTGACCAGCAATGTAAGAACATTCTTCTCACTGACCACCCAATGTAAGAACATTGTACTCACTGACCACCCAATGTAAGAACGTTCTTCTCACTGACCAGCAATGTAAGAACATTCTTCTCACTGACCACCCAATGTAAGAACATTCTTCTCACTGACCACCCAATGTAAGAACATTCTACTCACTGACCACCCAATGTAAGAACATTCTACTCACTGACCACCCAATGTAAGAACATTCTTCTCACTGACCACCGAATGTAAGAACATTCGTCTCACTGACTACGCAATGTAAGAACATTCTACTCACTGAACACCCAATGTAAGAACATTCTACTCACTGACCACCCAATGTAAGAACATTCTACTCACTGACCACCCAATGTAAGAACATTCTTCTCACTGACCAGCAATGTAAGAGCATTCTACTCACTGACCACCCAATGTAAGAACATTCTTCTCACTGACCACCCAATGTAAGAACATTCTTCTCACTGACCACCCAATGTAAGAACATTCTTCTCACTGACCACCCAATGTAAGAACATTCTACTCACTGACCACCCAATGTAAGAACATTCTACTCACTGACCACCCAATGTAAGAACATTCTTCTCACTGACCAGCAATGTAAGAACATTCTTCTCACTGACCACCCAATGTAAGAACATTCTACTCACTGACCACCCAATGTAAGAACATTCTTCTCACTGACCACCCAATGTAAGAACATTCTTCTCACTGACCACCCAATGTAAGAACATTCTTCTCACTGACCACCCAATGTAAGAACATTCTTGTCACTGACCAGCAATGTAAGAACATTCTACTCACTGGCCACCCAATGTAAGAACATTCTTCTTACTGACCACCCAATGTAAGAACATTCTTCTCACTGACCACCCAATGTAAGAACATTCTTCTCACTGACCACCCAATGTAAGAACATTCTTCTCACTGACCACCCAATGTAAGAACATTCGTCTCACTGACTACACAATGTAAGAACATTCTACTCACTGAACACCCAATGTAAGAACATTCTACTCACTGACCACCCAATGTAAGAACATTCTACTCACTGACCACCCAATGTAAGAACATTCTTCTCACTGACCAGCAATGTAAGAGCATTCTACTCACTGACCACCCAATGTAAGAACATTCTTCTCACTGACCACCCAATGTAAGAACATTCTTCTCACTGACCACCCAATGTAAGAACATTCTTCTCACTGACCACCCAATGTAAGAACATTCTTCTCACTGACCACCCAATGTAAGAACATTCTACTCACTGACCACCCAATGTAAGAACATTCTACTCACTGACCACCCAATGTAAGAACATTCTTCTCACTGACCAGCAATGTAAGAACATTCTTCTCACTGACCACCCAATGTAAGAACATTCTTCTCACTGACCACCCAATGTAAGAACATTCTTCTCACTGACTACCCAATGTAAGAACATTCTACTCACTGACCACCCAATGTAAGAACATTCTTCTCACTGACTACCCAATGTAAGAACATTCTTCTCACTGACCACCCAATGTAAGAACATTCTTCTCACTGACCACCCAATGTAAGAACATTCTTCTCACTGACCACCCAATGTAAGAACATTCTACTCACTGACCACCCAATGTAAGAACATTCTACTCACTGACCACCCAATGTAAGAACATTCTTCTCACTGACCAGCAATGTAAGAACATTCTTCTCACTGACCACCCAATGTAAGAACATTCTTCTCACTGACCAGCAATGTAAGAACATTCTTCTCACTGACCACCCAATGTAAGAACATTCTACTCACTGACCACCCAATGTAAGAACATTCTACTCACTGACCATCCAATGTAAGAACATTCTTCTCACTGACCACCCAATGTAAGAACATTCTACTCACTGACCACCCAATGTAAGAACATTCTTCTCACTGACCAGCAATGTAAGAACATTCTTCTCACTGACCACCCAATGTAAGAACATTGTACTCACTGACCACCCAATGTAAGAACGTTCTTCTCACTGACCAGCAATGTAAGAACATTCTTCTCACTGACCACCCAATGTAAGAACATTCTTCTCACTGACCACCCAATGTAAGAACATTCTACTCACTGACCACCCAATGCAAGAACATTCTACTCACTGACCACCCAATGTAAGAACATTCTTCTCACTGACCACCCAATGTAAGAACATTCGTCTCACTGACTACGCAATGTAAGAACATTCTACTCACTGAACACCCAATGTAAGAACATTCTACTCACTGACCACCCAATGTAAGAACATTCTACTCACTGACCACCCAATGTAAGAACATTCTTCTCACTGACCAGCAATGTAAGAGCATTCTACTCACTGACCACCCAATGTAAGAACATTCTTCTCACTGACCACCCAATGTAAGAACATTCTTCTCACTGACCACCCAATGTAAGAACATTCTTCTCACTGACCACCCAATGTAAGAACATTCTTCTCACTGACCACCCAATGTAAGAACATTCTACTCACTGACCACCCAATGTAAGAACATTCTACTCACTGACCACCCAATGTAAGAACATTCTTCTCACTGACCAGCAATGTAAGAACATTCTTCTCACTGACCACCCAATGTAAGAACATTCTACTCACTGACCACCCAATGTAAGAACATTCTTCTCACTGACCACCCAATGTAAGAACATTCTTCTCACTGACCACCCAATGTGAGAACATTCTTCTCACTGACCACCCAATGTAAGAACATTCTTGTCACTGACCAGCAATGTAAGAACATTCTACTCACTGGCCACCCAATGTAAGAACATTCTACTCACTGACCACCCAATGTAAGAACATTCTTCTCACTGACTACCCAATGTAAGAACATTCTACTCACTGACCACCCAATGTAAGAACATTCTACTCACTGACCACCCAATGTAAGAACATTCTACTCACTGACCACCCAATGTAAGAACATTCTTCTCACTGACCAGCAATGTAAGAACATTCTTCTCACTGACCACCCAATGTAAGAACATTGTACTCACTGACCACCCAATGTAAGAACGTTCTTCTCACTGACCAGCAATGTAAGAACATTCTTCTCACTGACCACCCAATGTAAGAACATTCTACTCACTGACCACCCAATGTAAGAACATTCTACTCACTGACCACCCAATGTAAGAACATTCTACTCACTGACCACCCAATGTAAGAACATTCTTCTCACTGACCACCCAATGTAAGAACATTCTTCTCACTGACCACCCAATGTAAGAACATTCTTCTCACTGACCAGCAATGTAAGAGCATTCTACTCACTGACCACCCAATGTAAGAACATTCTTCTCACTGACCACCCAATGTAAGAACATTCTTCTCACTGACCACCCAATGTAAGAACATTCTTCTCACTGACCACCCAATGTAAGAACATTCTTCTCACTGACCACCCAATGTAAGAACATTCTACTCACTGACCACCCAATGTAAGAACATTCTACTCACTGACCACCCAATGTAAGAACATTCTTCTCACTGACCAGCAATGTAAGAACATTCTTCTCACTGACCACCCAATGTAAGAACATTCTACTCACTGACCACCCAATGTAAGAACATTCTTCTCACTGACCACCCAATGTAAGAACATTCTTCTCACTGACCACCCAATGTAAGAACATTCTTCTCACTGACCACCCAATGTAAGAACATTCTTGTCACTGACCAGCAATGTAAGAACATTCTACTCACTGGCCACCCAATGTAAGAACATTCTACTCACTGACCACCCAATGTAAGAACATTCTTCTCACTGACTACCCAATGTAAGAACATTCTACTCACTGACCACCCAATGTAAGAACATTCTACTCACTGACCACCCAATGTAAGAACATTCTACTCACTGACCACCCAATGTAAGAACATTCTTCTCACTGACCAGCAATGTAAGAACATTCTTCTCACTGACCACCCAATGTAAGAACATTGTACTCACTGACCACCCAATGTAAGAACGTTCTTCTCACTGACCAGCAATGTAAGAACATTCTTCTCACTGACCACCCAATGTAAGAACATTCTACTCACTGACCACCCAATGTAAGAACATTCTACTCACTGACCACCCAATGTAAGAACATTCTACTCACTGACCACCCAATGTAAGAACATTCTTCTCACTGACCACCCAATGTAAGAACATTCTTCTCACTGACCACCCAATGTAAGAACATTCTTCTCACTGACCACCAAATGTAAGAACATTCTTCTCACTGACCACCCAATGTAAGAACATTCTTCTCACTGACCACCCAATGTAAGAACATTCGTCTCACTGACTACGCAATGTAAGAACATTCTACTCACTGACCACCCAATGTAAGAACATTCTTCTCACTGACCACCCAATGTAAGAACATTCTACTCACTGACCACCCAATGTAAGAACATTCTACTCACTGACCACCCAATGTAAGAACATTCTTCTCACTGACCAGCAATGTAAGAGCATTCTACTCACTGACCACCCAATGTAAGAACATTCTTCTCACTGACCACCCAATGTAAGAACATTCTTCTCACTGACCACCCAATGTAAGAACATTCTTCTCACTGACCAGCAATGTAAGAACATTCTTCTCACTGACCACCCAATGTAAGAACATTCTTCTCACTGACCACCCAATGTAAGAACATTCTTCTCACTGACCACCCAATGTAAGAACATTCGTCTCACTGACCACCAATGTAAGAACATTCTTCTCACTGACCACCCAATGTAAGAACATTCTACTCACTGACCACCCAATGTAAGAACATTCTACTCACTGACCACCCAATGTAAGAACATTCTTCTCACTGACCAGCAATGTAAGAGCATTCTACTCACTGACCACCCAATGTAAGAACATTCTACTCACTGACCACCCAATGTAAGAACATTCTTCTCACTGACCAGCAATGTAAGAACATTCTTCTCACTGACCACCCAATGTAAGAACATTCTTCTCACTGACCACCAATGTAAGAACATTCTTCTCACTGACCACCAATGTAAGAACATTCTACTCACTGACCACCCAATGTAAGAACATTCTACTCACTGACCACCCAATGTAAGAACATTCTTCTCACTGACCACCCAATGTAAGAACATTCTTCTCACTGACCACCCAATGTAAGAACATTCTTCTCACTGACCACCCAATGTAAGAACATTCTTCTCACTGACCACCCAATGTAAGAACATTCGTCTCACTGACTACCCAATGTAAGAACATTCTTCTCACTGACCAGCAATGAAAGAACATTCTATTCACTTACCACCCAATGTAAGAACATTCTTCTCACTGACTACCCAATGTAAGAACATTCTACTCACTGACCACCCAATGTAAGAACATTCTACTCACTTACCACCCAATGTAAGAACATTCTACTCACTGACCACCCAATGTAAGAACATTCTACTCACTGACCACCCAATGTAAGAACATTCTTCTCACTGGCCACCCAATGTAAGAACATTCTTCCCACTGACCAGCAATGTAAGAACATTCTTCCCACTGACCACCCAATGTAAGAACATTCTTCTCACTGACCACCAATGTAAGAACATTCTACTCACTGACCACCCAATGTAAGAACATTCTACTCACTGACCACCCAATGTAAGAACATTCTTCTCACTGACCAGCAATGTAAGAGCATTCTACTCACTGACCACCCAATGTAAGAACATTCTTCTCACTGACCACCCAATGTAAGAACATTCTTCTCACTGACCACCCAATGTAAGAACATTCTACTCACTGACCAACCAATGTAAGAACATTCTACTCACTGACCACCAATGTAAGAACATTCTTCTCACTGACCAGCAATGTAAGAACATTCTTCTCACTGACCACCCAATGTAAGAACATTCTACTCACTGACCACCCAATGTAAGAACATTCTTCTCACTGACCAGCAATGTAAGAACATTCTTCTCACTGACCACGCAATGTAAGAACATTCTACTCACTGACCACCCAATGTAAGAACATTCTGCTCACTGACCAGCAGTGTAAGAACATTCTACTCACTGATCACCCAATGTAAGAACATTCTACTCACTGACCACCCAATGTAAGAACATTCTTCTCACTGACCACCCAATGTAAGAACATTCTTCTCACTGACCACCCAATGTAAGAACATTCTTCTCACTGACCACCCAATGTAAGAACATTCTTCTCACTGACCACCCAATGTAAGAACATTCTACTCACTGACCACCCAATGTAAGAACATTCTTCTCACTGACCAGCAATGTAAGAACATTCTTCTCACTGACCACCCAATGTAAGAACATTCTACTCACTGACCACCCAATGTAAGAACATTCTACTCACTGACCATCCAATGTAAGAACATTCTTCTCACTGACCACCCAATGTAAGAACATTCTACTCACTGACCACCCAATGTAAGAACATTCTTCTCACTGACCAGCAATGTAAGAACATTCTTCTCACTGACCACCCAATGTAAGAACATTCTTCTCACTGACCAGCAATGTAAGAACATTCTACTCACTGACCACCCAATGTAAGAACATTCTTCTCACTGACCACCCAATGTAAGAACATTCTTCTCACTGACCACCCAATGTAAGAACATTCTTCTCACTGACCACCAATGTAAGAACATTCTTCTCACTGACCACCAATGTAAGAACATTCTACTCACTGACCACCCAATGTAAGAACATTCTACTCACTGACCACCCAATGTAAGAACATTCTTCTCACTGACCACCCAATGTAAGAACATTCTTCTCACTGACCACCCAATGTAAGAACATTCTTCTCACTGACCACCCAATGTAAGAACATTCGTCTCACTGACTACCCAATGTAAGAACATTCTACTCACTGACCACCCAATGTAAGAACATTCTACTCACTGACCACCCAATGTAAGAACATTCTACTCACTGACCACCCAATGTAAGAACATTCTTCTCACTGACCAGCAATGTAAGAGCATTCTACTCACTGACCACCCAATGTAAGAACATTCTTCTCACTGACCACCCAATGTAAGAACATTCTTCTCACTGACCACCCAATGTAAGAACATTCTTCTCACTGACCAGCAATGTAAGAACATTCTTCTCACTGACCACCCAATGTAAGAACATTCTTCTCACTGACCACCCAATGTAAGAACATTCTTCTCACTGACCACCCAATGTAAGAACATTCGTCTCACTGACCACCAATGTAAGAACATTCTTCTCACTGACCACCCAATGTAAGAACATTCTACTCACTGACCACCCAATGTAAGAACATTCTACTCACTGACCACCCAATGTAAGAACATTCTTCTCACTGACCAGCAATGTAAGAGCATTCTACTCACTGACCACCCAATGTAAGAACATTCTACTCACTGACCACCCAATGTAAGAACATTCTTCTCACTGACCAGCAATGTAAGAACATTCTTCTCACTGACCACCCAATGTAAGAACATTCTACTCACTGACCACCCAATGTAAGAACATTCTTCTCACTGACCACCCAATGTAAGAACATTCTACTCACTGACCACCCAATGTAAGAACATTCTTCTCACTGACCACCAATGTAAGAACATTCTTCTCACTGACCACCAATGTAAGAACATTCTACTCACTGACCACCCAATGTAAGAACATTCTATTCACTTACCACCCAATGTAAGAACATTCTTCTCACTGACTACCCAATGTAAGAACATTCTACTCACTGACCACCCAATGTAAGAACATTCTACTCACTTACCACCCAATGTAAGAACATTCTACTCACTGACCACCCAATGTAAGAACATTCTACTCACTGACCACCCAATGTAAGAACATTCTTCTCACTGGCCACCCAATGTAAGAACATTCTTCCCACTGACCAGCAATGTAAGAACATTCTTCCCACTGACCACCCAATGTAAGAACATTCTTCTCACTGACCACCAATGTAAGAACATTCTACTCACTGACCACCCAATGTAAGAACATTCTTCTCACTGACCACCCAATGTAAGAACATTCTTCTCACTGACCACCCAATGTAAGAACATTCTTCTCACTGACCACCCAATGTAAGAACATTCGTCTCACTGACTACCCAATGTAAGAACATTCTACTCACTGACCACCCAATGTAAGAACATTCTTCTCACTGACCACCCAATGTAAGAACATTCTTCTCACTGACCACCCAATGTAAGAACATTCTTCTCACTGACCACCCAATGTAAGAACATTCTTCTCACTGACCACCCAATGTAAGAACATTCTTCTCACTGACCAGCAATGTAAGAACATTCTTCTCACTGACCACCCAATGTAAGAACATTCTACTCACTGACCACCCAATGTAAGAACATTCTACTCACTGACCATCCAATGTAAGAACATTCTTCTCACTGACCACCCAATGTAAGAACATTCTACTCACTGACCACCCAATGTAAGAACATTCTTCTCACTGACCAGCAATGTAAGAACATTCTTCTCACTGACCACCCAATGTAAGAACATTGTACTCACTGACCACCCAATGTAAGAACGTTCTTCTCACTGACCAGCAATGTAAGAACATTCTTCTCACTGACCACCCAATGTAAGAACATTCTTCTCACTGACCACCCAATGTAAGAACATTCTACTCACTGACCACCCAATGTAAGAACATTCTACTCACTGACCACCCAATGTAAGAACATTCTACTCACTGACCACCCAATGTAAGAACATTCTTCTCACTGACCACCCAATGTAAGAACATTCTTCTCACTGACCACCCAATGTAAGAACATTCTTCTCACTGACCACCCAATGTAAGAACATTCGTCTCACTGACTACCCAATGTAAGAACATTCTACTCACTGACCACCCAATGTAAGAACATTCTACTCACTGACCACCCAATGTAAGAACATTCTTCTCACTGACCACCCAATGTAAGAACATTCTACTCACTGACCACCCAATGTAAGAACATTCTACTCACTGACCACCCAATGTAAGAACATTCTTCTCACTGACCAGCAATGTAAGAGCATTCTTCTCACTGACCACCCAATGTAAGAACATTCTACTCACTGACTACCCAATGTAAGAACATTCTTCTCACTGATCACCCAATGTAAGAACATTCTTCTCACTGACCAGCAATGTAAGAACATTCTTCTCACTGACCAGCAATGTAAGAACATTCTTCTCACTGACCACCCAATGTAAGAACATTCTACTCACTGACCACCCAATGTAAGAACATTCTTCTCACTGACCACCCAATGTAAGAACATTCTTCTCACTGACCACCCAATGTAAGAACATTCTACTCACTGACCAACCAATGTAAGAACATTCTACTCACTGACCACCAATGTAAGAACATTCTTCTCACTGACCAGCAATGTAAGAACATTCTTCTCACTGACCACCCAATGTAAGAACATTCTACTCACTGACCACCCAATGTAAGAACATTCTTCTCACTGACCAGCAATGTAAGAACATTCTTCTCACTGACCACGCAATGTAAGAACATTCTACTCACTGACCACCCAATGTAAGAACATTCTGCTCACTGACCAGCAGTGTAAGAACATTCTACTCACTGATCACCCAATGTAAGAACATTCTACTCACTGACCACCCAATGTAAGAACATTCTTCTCACTGACCACCCAATGTAAGAACATTCTTCTCACTGACCACCCAATGTAAGAACATTCTTCTCACTGACCACCCAATGTAAGAACATTCTTCTCACTGACCACCCAATGTAAGAACATTCTACTCACTGACCACCCAATGTAAGAACATTCTTCTCACTGACCAGCAATGTAAGAACATTCTTCTCACTGACCACCCAATGTAAGAACATTCTACTCACTGACCACCCAATGTAAGAACATTCTACTCACTGACCATCCAATGTAAGAACATTCTTCTCACTGACCACCCAATGTAAGAACATTCTACTCACTGACCACCCAATGTAAGAACATTCTTCTCACTGACCAGCAATGTAAGAACATTCTTCTCACTGACCACCCAATGTAAGAACATTGTACTCACTGACCACCCAATGTAAGAACGTTCTTCTCACTGACCAGCAATGTAAGAACATTCTTCTCACTGACCACCCAATGTAAGAACATTCTTCTCACTGACCACCCAATGTAAGAACATTCTACTCACTGACCACCCAATGTAAGAACATTCTACTCACTGACCACCCAATGTAAGAACATTCTTCTCACTGACCACCCAATGTAAGAACATTCGTCTCACTGACTACGCAATGTAAGAACATTCTACTCACTGAACACCCAATGTAAGAACATTCTACTCACTGACCACCCAATGTAAGAACATTCTACTCACTGACCACCCAATGTAAGAACATTCTTCTCACTGACCAGCAATGTAAGAGCATTCTACTCACTGACCACCCAATGTAAGAACATTCTTCTCACTGACCACCCAATGTAAGAACATTCTTCTCACTGACCACCCAATGTAAGAACATTCTTCTCACTGACCACCCAATGTAAGAACATTCTTCTCACTGACCACCCAATGTAAGAACATTCTACTCACTGACCACCCAATGTAAGAACATTCTACTCACTGACCACCCAATGTAAGAACATTCTTCTCACTGACCAGCAATGTAAGAACATTCTTCTCACTGACCACCCAATGTAAGAACATTCTACTCACTGACCACCCAATGTAAGAACATTCTTCTCACTGACCACCCAATGTAAGAACATTCTTCTCACTGACCACCCAATGTAAGAACATTCTTCTCACTGACCACCCAATGTAAGAACATTCTTGTCACTGACCAGCAATGTAAGAACATTCTACTCACTGACCACCCAATGTAAGAACATTCTTCTCACTGACCACCCAATGTAAGAACATTCTTCTCACTGACCAGCAATGTAAGAACATTCTTCTCACTGACCACCCAATGTAAGAACATTCTTCTCACTGACCACCCAATGTAAGAACATTCTTCTCACTGACCACCCAATGTAAGAACATTCGTCTCACTGACCACCAATGTAAGAACATTCTTCTCACTGACCACCCAATGTAAGAACATTCTACTCACTGACCACCCAATGTAAGAACATTCTACTCACTGACCACCCAATGTAAGAACATTCTTCTCACTGACCAGCAATGTAAGAGCATTCTACTCACTGACCACCCAATGTAAGAACATTCTACTCACTGACCACCCAATGTAAGAACATTCTTCTCACTGACCAGCAATGTAAGAACATTCTTCTCACTGACCACCCAATGTAAGAACATTCTTCTCACTGACCACCAATGTAAGAACATTCTTCTCACTGACCACCAATGTAAGAACATTCTACTCACTGACCACCCAATGTAAGAACATTCTACTCACTGACCACCCAATGTAAGAACATTCTACTCACTGACCACCCAATGTAAGAACATTCTACTCACTGACCATCCAATGTAAGAACATTCTTCTCACTGACCACCCAATGTAAGAACATTCTACTCACTGACCACCCAATGTAAGAACATTCTTCTCACTGACCAGCAATGTAAGAACATTCTTCTCACTGACCACCCAATGTAAGAACATTGTACTCACTGACCACCCAATGTAAGAACGTTCTTCTCACTGACCAGCAATGTAAGAACATTCTTCTCACTGACCACCCAATGTAAGAACATTCTTCTCACTGACCACCCAATGTAAGAACATTCTACTCACTGACCACCCAATGTAAGAACATTCTACTCACTGACCACCCAATGTAAGAACATTCTTCTCACTGACCACCCAATGTAAGAACATTCGTCTCACTGACTACGCAATGTAAGAACATTCTACTCACTGAACACCCAATGTAAGAACATTCTACTCACTGACCACCCAATGTAAGAACATTCTACTCACTGACCACCCAATGTAAGAACATTCTTCTCACTGACCAGCAATGTAAGAGCATTCTACTCACTGACCACCCAATGTAAGAACATTCTTCTCACTGACCACCCAATGTAAGAACATTCTTCTCACTGACCACCCAATGTAAGAACATTCTTCTCACTGACCACCCAATGTAAGAACATTCTTCTCACTGACCACCCAATGTAAGAACATTCTACTCACTGACCACCCAATGTAAGAACATTCTACTCATTGACCACCCAATGTAAGAACATTCTTCTCACTGACCAGCAATGTAAGAACATTCTTCTCACTGACCACCCAATGTAAGAACATTCTACTCACTGACCACCCAATGTAAGAACATTCTTCTCACTGACCACCCAATGTAAGAACATTCTTCTCACTGACCACCCAATGTAAGAACATTCTTCTCACTGACCACCCAATGTAAGAACATTCTTGTCACTGACCAGCAATGTAAGAACATTCTACTCACTGGCCACCCAATGTAAGAACATTCTACTCACTGACCACCCAATGTAAGAACATTCTTCTCACTGACTACCCAATGTAAGAACATTCTACTCACTGACCACCCAATGTAAGAACATTCTTCTCACTGACCACCCAATGTAAGAACATTCTTCTCACTGACCACCCAATGTAAGAACATTCTACTCACTGACCACCCAATGTAAGAACATTCTACTCACTGACCACCCAATGTAAGAACATTCTTCTCACTGACCAGCAATGTAAGAACATTCTTCTCACTGACCACCCAATGTAAGAACATTGTACTCACTGACCACCCAATGTAAGAACGTTCTTCTCACTGACCAGCAATGTAAGAACATTCTTCTCACTGACCACCCAATGTAAGAACATTCTACTCACTGACCACCCAATGTAAGAACATTCTACTCACTGACCACCCAATGTAAGAACATTCTACTCACTGACCACCCAATGTAAGAACATTCTTCTCACTGACCACCCAATGTAAGAACATTCTTCTCACTGACCACCCAATGTAAGAACATTCTTCTCACTGACCACCAAATGTAAGAACATTCTTCTCACTGACCACCCAATGTAAGAACATTCTTCTCACTGACCACCCAATGTAAGAACATTCGTCTCACTGACTACGCAATGTAAGAACATTCTACTCACTGACCACCCAATGTAAGAACATTCTTCTCACTGACCACCCAATGTAAGAACATTCTACTCACTGACCACCCAATGTAAGAACATTCTACTCACTGACCACCAAATGTAAGAACATTCTTCTCACTGACCAGCAATGTAAGAGCATTCTACTCACTGACCACCCAATGTAAGAACATTCTTCTCACTGACCACCCAATGTAAGAACATTCTTCTCACTGACCACCCAATGTAAGAACATTCTTCTCACTGACCAGCAATGTAAGAACATTCTTCTCACTGACCACCCAATGTAAGAACATTCTTCTCACTGACCACCCAATGTAAGAACATTCTTCTCACTGACCACCCAATGTAAGAACATTCGTCTCACTGACCACCAATGTAAGAACATTCTTCTCACTGACCACCCAATGTAAGAACATTCTACTCACTGACCACCCAATGTAAGAACATTCTACTCACTGACCACCCAATGTAAGAACATTCTTCTCACTGACCAGCAATGTAAGAGCATTCTACTCACTGACCACCCAATGTAAGAACATTCTACTCACTGACCACCCAATGTAAGAACATTCTTCTCACTGACCAGCAATGTAAGAACATTCTTCTCACTGACCACCCAATGTAAGAACATTCTTCTCACTGACCACCAATGTAAGAACATTCTTCTCACTGACCACCAATGTAAGAACATTCTACTCACTGACCACCCAATGTAAGAACATTCTACTCACTGACCACCCAATGTAAGAACATTCTTCTCACTGACCACCCAATGTAAGAACATTCTTCTCACTGACCACCCAATGTAAGAACATTCTTCTCACTGACCACCCAATGTAAGAACATTCTTCTCACTGACCACCCAATGTAAGAACATTCGTCTCACTGACTACCCAATGTAAGAACATTCTTCTCACTGACCAGCAATGAAAGAACATTCTATTCACTTACCACCCAATGTAAGAACATTCTTCTCACTGACTACCCAATGTAAGAACATTCTACTCACTGACCACCCAATGTAAGAACATTCTACTCACTTACCACCCAATGTAAGAACATTCTACTCACTGACCACCCAATGTAAGAACATTCTACTCACTGACCACCCAATGTAAGAACATTCTTCTCACTGGCCACCCAATGTAAGAACATTCTTCCCACTGACCAGCAATGTAAGAACATTCTTCCCACTGACCACCCAATGTAAGAACATTCTTCTCACTGACCACCAATGTAAGAACATTCTACTCACTGACCACCCAATGTAAGAACATTCTACTCACTGACCACCCAATGTAAGAACATTCTTCTCACTGACCAGCAATGTAAGAGCATTCTACTCACTGACCACCCAATGTAAGAACATTCTACTCACTGACCACCCAATGTAAGAACATTCTTCTCACTGACCAGCAATGTAAGAACATTCTTCTCACTGACCACCCAATGTAAGAACATTCTTCTCACTGACCACCAATGTAAGAACATTCTTCTCACTGACCACCAATGTAAGAACATTCTACTCACTGACCACCCAATGTAAGAACATTCTACTCACTGACCACCCAATGTAAGAACATTCTTCTCACTGACCACCCAATGTAAGAACATTCGTCTCACTGACTACCCAATGTAAGAACATTCTTCTCACTGACCAGCAATGAAAGAACATTCTATTCACTTACCACCCAATGTAAGAACATTCTTCTCACTGACTACCCAATGTAAGAACATTCTACTCACTGACCACCCAATGTAAGAACATTCTACTCACTTACCACCCAATGTAAGAACATTCTACTCACTGACCACCCAATGTAAGAACATTCTACTCACTGACCACCCAATGTAAGAACATTCTTCTCACTGGCCACCCAATGTAAGAACATTCTACTCACTGACCACCCAATGTAAGAACATTCTTCTCACTGACCACCCAATGTAAGAACATTCTTCTCACTGACCACCCAATGTAAGAACATTCTTCTCACTGACCACCCAATGTAAGAACATTCTTCTCACTGACCACCCAATGTAAGAACATTCTTCTCACTGACCACCCAATGTAAGAACATTCGTCTCACTGACTACCCAATGTAAGAACATTCTACTCACTGACCACCCAATGTAAGAACATTCTACTCACTGACCACCCAATGTAAGAACATTCTTCTCACTGACCACCCAATGTAAGAACATTCTACTCACTGACCACCCAATGTAAGAACATTCTACTCACTGACCACCCAATGTAAGAACATTCTTCTCACTGACCAGCAATGTAAGAGCATTCTTCTCACTGACCACCCAATGTAAGAACATTCTACTCACTGACTACCCAATGTAAGAACATTCTTCTCACTGATCACCCAATGTAAGAACATTCTTCTCACTGACCAGCAATGTAAGAACATTCTTCTCACTGACCAGCAATGTAAGAACATTCTTCTCACTGACCACCCAATGTAAGAACATTCTACTCACTGACCACCCAATGTAAGAACATTCTTCTCACTGACCACCCAATGTAAGAACATTCTTCTCACTGACCACCCAATGTAAGAACATTCTACTCACTGACCAACCAATGTAAGAACATTCTACTCACTGACCACCAATGTAAGAACATTCTTCTCACTGACCAGCAATGTAAGAACATTCTTCTCACTGACCACCCAATGTAAGAACATTCTACTCACTGACCACCCAATGTAAGAACATTCTTCTCACTGACCAGCAATGTAAGAACATTCTTCTCACTGACCACGCAATGTAAGAACATTCTACTCACTGACCACCCAATGTAAGAACATTCTGCTCACTGACCAGCAGTGTAAGAACATTCTACTCACTGATCACCCAATGTAAGAACATTCTACTCACTGACCACCCAATGTAAGAACATTCTTCTCACTGACCACCCAATGTAAGAACATTCTTCTCACTGACCACCCAATGTAAGAACATTCTTCTCACTGACCACCCAATGTAAGAACATTCTTCTCACTGACCACCCAATGTAAGAACATTCTACTCACTGACCACCCAATGTAAGAACATTCTTCTCACTGACCAGCAATGTAAGAACATTCTTCTCACTGACCACCCAATGTAAGAACATTCTACTCACTGACCACCCAATGTAAGAACATTCTACTCACTGACCATCCAATGTAAGAACATTCTTCTCACTGACCACCCAATGTAAGAACATTCTACTCACTGACCACCCAATGTAAGAACATTCTTCTCACTGACCAGCAATGTAAGAACATTCTTCTCACTGACCACCCAATGTAAGAACATTGTACTCACTGACCACCCAATGTAAGAACGTTCTTCTCACTGACCAGCAATGTAAGAACATTCTTCTCACTGACCACCCAATGTAAGAACATTCTTCTCACTGACCACCCAATGTAAGAACATTCTACTCACTGACCACCCAATGTAAGAACATTCTACTCACTGACCACCCAATGTAAGAACATTCTTCTCACTGACCACCCAATGTAAGAACATTCGTCTCACTGACTACGCAATGTAAGAACATTCTACTCACTGAACACCCAATGTAAGAACATTCTACTCACTGACCACCCAATGTAAGAACATTCTACTCACTGACCACCCAATGTAAGAACATTCTTCTCACTGACCAGCAATGTAAGAGCATTCTACTCACTGACCACCCAATGTAAGAACATTCTTCTCACTGACCACCCAATGTAAGAACATTCTTCTCACTGACCACCCAATGTAAGAACATTCTTCTCACTGACCACCCAATGTAAGAACATTCTTCTCACTGACCACCCAATGTAAGAACATTCTACTCACTGACCACCCAATGTAAGAACATTCTACTCACTGACCACCCAATGTAAGAACATTCTTCTCACTGACCAGCAATGTAAGAACATTCTTCTCACTGACCACCCAATGTAAGAACATTCTACTCACTGACCACCCAATGTAAGAACATTCTTCTCACTGACCACCCAATGTAAGAACATTCTTCTCACTGACCACCCAATGTAAGAACATTCTTCTCACTGACCACCCAATGTAAGAACATTCTTGTCACTGACCAGCAATGTAAGAACATTCTACTCACTGGCCACCCAATGTAAGAACATTCTTCTTACTGACCACCCAATGTAAGAACATTCTTCTCACTGACCACCCAATGTAAGAACATTCTTCTCACTGACCACCCAATGTAAGAACATTCTTCTCACTGACCACCCAATGTAAGAACATTCGTCTCACTGACTACGCAATGTAAGAACATTCTACTCACTGAACACCCAATGTAAGAACATTCTACTCACTGACCACCCAATGTAAGAACATTCTACTCACTGACCACCCAATGTAAGAACATTCTTCTCACTGACCAGCAATGTAAGAGCATTCTACTCACTGACCACCCAATGTAAGAACATTCTTCTCACTGACCACCCAATGTAAGAACATTCTTCTCACTGACCACCCAATGTAAGAACATTCTTCTCACTGACCACCCAATGTAAGAACATTCTTCTCACTGACCACCCAATGTAAGAACATTCTACTCACTGACCACCCAATGTAAGAACATTCTACTCACTGACCACCCAATGTAAGAACATTCTTCTCACTGACCAGCAATGTAAGAACATTCTTCTCACTGACCACCCAATGTAAGAACATTCTTCTCACTGACCACCCAATGTAAGAACATTCTTCTCACTGACTACCCAATGTAAGAACATTCTACTCACTGACCACCCAATGTAAGAACATTCTTCTCACTGACTACCCAATGTAAGAACATTCTTCTCACTGACCACCCAATGTAAGAACATTCTTCTCACTGACCACCCAATGTAAGAACATTCTTCTCACTGACCACCCAATGTAAGATCATTCTACTCACTGACCACCCAATGTAAGAACATTCTTCTCACTGACCAGCAATGTAAGAACATTCTTCTCACTGACCACCCAATGTAAGAACATTCTTCTCACTGACCAGCAATGTAAGAACATTCTTCTCACTGACCACCCAATGTAAGAACATTCTACTCACTGACCACCCAATGTAAGAACATTCTACTCACTGACCATCCAATGTAAGAACATTCTTCTCACTGACCACCCAATGTAAGAACATTCTACTCACTGACCACCCAATGTAAGAACATTCTTCTCACTGACCAGCAATGTAAGAACATTCTTCTCACTGACCACCCAATGTAAGAACATTGTACTCACTGACCACCCAATGTAAGAACGTTCTTCTCACTGACCAGCAATGTAAGAACATTCTTCTCACTGACCACCCAATGTAAGAACATTCTTCTCACTGACCACCCAATGTAAGAACATTCTACTCACTGACCACCCAATGTAAGAACATTCTACTCACTGACCACCCAATGTAAGAACATTCTTCTCACTGACCACCCAATGTAAGAACATTCGTCTCACTGACTACGCAATGTAAGAACATTCTACTCACTGAACACCCAATGTAAGAACATTCTACTCACACACCACCCAATGTAAGAACATTCTACTCACTGACCACCCAATGTAAGAACATTCTTCTCACTGACCAGCAATGTAAGAGCATTCTACTCACTGACCACCCAATGTAAGAACATTCTTCTCACTGACCACCCAATGTAAGAACATTCTTCTCACTGACCACCCAATGTAAGAACATTCTTCTCACTGACCACCCAATGTAAGAACATTCTTCTCACTGACCACCCAATGTAAGAACATTCTACTCACTGACCACCCAATGTAAGAACATTCTACTCATTGACCACCCAATGTAAGAACATTCTTCTCACTGACCAGCAATGTAAGAACATTCTTCTCACTGACCACCCAATGTAAGAACATTCTACTCACTGACCACCCAATGTAAGAACATTCTTCTCACTGACCACCCAATGTAAGAACATTCTTCTCACTGACCACCCAATGTAAGAACATTCTTCTCACTGACCACCCAATGTAAGAACATTCTTGTCACTGACCAGCAATGTAAGAACATTCTACTCACTGGCCACCCAATGTAAGAACATTCTACTCACTGACCACCCAATGTAAGAACATTCTTCTCACTGACTACCCAATGTAAGAACATTCTACTCACTGACCACCCAATGTAAGAACATTCTTCTCACTGACCACCCAATGTAAGAACATTCTTCTCACTGACCACCCAATGTAAGAACATTCTACTCACTGACCACCCAATGTAAGAACATTCTACTCACTGACCACCCAATGTAAGAACATTCTTCTCACTGACCAGCAATGTAAGAACATTCTTCTCACTGACCACCCAATGTAAGAACATTGTACTCACTGACCACCCAATGTAAGAACGTTCTTCTCACTGACCAGCAATGTAAGAACATTCTTCTCACTGACCACCCAATGTAAGAACATTCTTCTCACTGACCACCCAATGTAAGAACATTCTACTCACTGACCACCCAATGTAAGAACATTCTACTCACTGACCACCCAATGTAAGAACATTCTACTCACTGACCACCCAATGTAAGAACATTCTTCTCACTGACCACCCAATGTAAGAACATTCTTCTCACTGACCACCCAATGTAAGAACATTCTTCTCACTGACCACCAAATGTAAGAACATTCTTCTCACTGACCACCCAATGTAAGAACATTCTTCTCACTGACCACCCAATGTAAGAACATTCGTCTCACTGACTACGCAATGTAAGAACATTCTACTCACTGACCACCCAATGTAAGAACATTCTTCTCACTGACCACCCAATGTAAGAACATTCTACTCACTGACCACCCAATGTAAGAACATTCTACTCACTGACCACCCAATGTAAGAACATTCTTCTCACTGACCAGCAATGTAAGAGCATTCTACTCACTGACCACCCAATGTAAGAACATTCTTCTCACTGACCACCCAATGTAAGAACATTCTTCTCACTGACCACCCAATGTAAGAACATTCTTCTCACTGACCAGCAATGTAAGAACATTCTTCTCACTGACCACCCAATGTAAGAACATTCTTCTCACTGACCACCCAATGTAAGAACATTCTTCTCACTGACCACCCAATGTAAGAACATTCGTCTCACTGACCACCAATGTAAGAACATTCTTCTCACTGACCACCCAATGTAAGAACATTCTACTCACTGACCACCCAATGTAAGAACATTCTACTCACTGACCACCCAATGTAAGAACATTCTTCTCACTGACCAGCAATGTAAGAGCATTCTACTCACTGACCACCCAATGTAAGAACATTCTACTCACTGACCACCCAATGTAAGAACATTCTTCTCACTGACCAGCAATGTAAGAACATTCTTCTCACTGACCACCCAATGTAAGAACATTCTTCTCACTGACCACCAATGTAAGAACATTCTTCTCACTGACCACCAATGTAAGAACATTCTACTCACTGACCACCCAATGTAAGAACATTCTACTCACTGACCACCCAATGTAAGAACATTCTTCTCACTGACCACCCAATGTAAGAACATTCTTCTCACTGACCACCCAATGTAAGAACATTCTTCTCACTGACCACCCAATGTAAGAACATTCTTCTCACTGACCACCCAATGTAAGAACATTCGTCTCACTGACTACCCAATGTAAGAACATTCTTCTCACTGACCAGCAATGAAAGAACATTCTATTCACTTACCACCCAATGTAAGAACATTCTTCTCACTGACTACCCAATGTAAGAACATTCTACTCACTGACCACCCAATGTAAGAACATTCTACTCACTTACCACCCAATGTAAGAACATTCTACTCACTGACCACCCAATGTAAGAACATTCTACTCACTGACTACCCAATGTAAGAACATTCTACTCACTGACCACCCAATGTAAGAACATTCTACTCACTTACCACCCAATGTAAGAACATTCTACTCACTGACCACCCAATGTAAGAACATTCTACTCACTGACCACCCAATGTAAGAACATTCTTCTCACTGACCACCCAATGTAAGAACATTCTTCTCACTGACCACCCAATGTAAGAACATTCGTCTCACTGACTACCCAATGTAAGAACATTCTTCTCACTGACCAGCAATGAAAGAACATTCTATTCACTTACCACCCAATGTAAGAACATTCTTCTCACTGACTACCCAATGTAAGAACATTCTACTCACTGACCACCCAATGTAAGAACATTCTACTCACTTACCACCCAATGTAAGAACATTCTACTCACTGACCACCCAATGTAAGAACATTCTACTCACTGACCACCCAATGTAAGAACATTCTTCTCACTGGCCACCCAATGTAAGAACATTCTTCCCACTGACCAGCAATGTAAGAACATTCTTCCCACTGACCACCCAATGTAAGAACATTCTTCTCACTGACCACCAATGTAAGAACATTCTACTCACTGACCACCCAATGTAAGAACATTCTACTCACTGACCACCCAATGTAAGAACATTCTTCTCACTGACCAGCAATGTAAGAGCATTCTACTCACTGACCACCCAATGTAAGAACATTCTACTCACTGACCACCCAATGTAAGAACATTCTTCTCACTGACCAGCAATGTAAGAACATTCTTCTCACTGACCACCCAATGTAAGAACATTCTTCTCACTGACCACCAATGTAAGAACATTCTTCTCACTGACCACCAATGTAAGAACATTCTACTCACTGACCACCCAATGTAAGAACATTCTACTCACTGACCACCCAATGTAAGAACATTCTTCTCACTGACCACCCAATGTAAGAACATTCGTCTCACTGACTACCCAATGTAAGAACATTCTTCTCACTGACCAGCAATGAAAGAACATTCTATTCACTTACCACCCAATGTAAGAACATTCTTCTCACTGACTACCCAATGTAAGAACATTCTACTCACTGACCACCCAATGTAAGAACATTCTACTCACTTACCACCCAATGTAAGAACATTCTACTCACTGACCACCCAATGTAAGAACATTCTACTCACTGACCACCCAATGTAAGAACATTCTTCTCACTGGCCACCCAATGTAAGAACATTCTACTCACTGACCACCCAATGTAAGAACATTCTTCTCACTGACCACCCAATGTAAGAACATTCTTCTCACTGACCACCCAATGTAAGAACATTCTTCTCACTGACCACCCAATGTAAGAACATTCTTCTCACTGACCACCCAATGTAAGAACATTCTTCTCACTGACCACCCAATGTAAGAACATTCGTCTCACTGACTACCCAATGTAAGAACATTCTACTCACTGACCACCCAATGTAAGAACATTCTACTCACTGACCACCCAATGTAAGAACATTCTTCTCACTGACCACCCAATGTAAGAACATTCTACTCACTGACCACCCAATGTAAGAACATTCTACTCACTGACCACCCAATGTAAGAACATTCTTCTCACTGACCAGCAATGTAAGAGCATTCTTCTCACTGACCACCCAATGTAAGAACATTCTACTCACTGACTACCCAATGTAAGAACATTCTTCTCACTGATCACCCAATGTAAGAACATTCTTCTCACTGACCAGCAATGTAAGAACATTCTTCTCACTGACCAGCAATGTAAGAACATTCTTCTCACTGACCACCCAATGTAAGAACATTCTACTCACTGACCACCCAATGTAAGAACATTCTTCTCACTGACCACCCAATGTAAGAACATTCTTCTCACTGACCACCCAATGTAAGAACATTCTACTCACTGACCAACCAATGTAAGAACATTCTACTCACTGACCACCAATGTAAGAACATTCTTCTCACTGACCAGCAATGTAAGAACATTCTTCTCACTGACCACCCAATGTAAGAACATTCTACTCACTGACCACCCAATGTAAGAACATTCTTCTCACTGACCAGCAATGTAAGAACATTCTTCTCACTGACCACGCAATGTAAGAACATTCTACTCACTGACCACCCAATGTAAGAACATTCTGCTCACTGACCAGCAGTGTAAGAACATTCTACTCACTGATCACCCAATGTAAGAACATTCTACTCACTGACCACCCAATGTAAGAACATTCTTCTCACTGACCACCCAATGTAAGAACATTCTTCTCACTGACCACCCAATGTAAGAACATTCTTCTCACTGACCACCCAATGTAAGAACATTCTTCTCACTGACCACCCAATGTAAGAACATTCTACTCACTGACCACCCAATGTAAGAACATTCTTCTCACTGACCAGCAATGTAAGAACATTCTTCTCACTGACCACCCAATGTAAGAACATTCTACTCACTGACCACCCAATGTAAGAACATTCTACTCACTGACCATCCAATGTAAGAACATTCTTCTCACTGACCACCCAATGTAAGAACATTCTACTCACTGACCACCCAATGTAAGAACATTCTTCTCACTGACCAGCAATGTAAGAACATTCTTCTCACTGACCACCCAATGTAAGAACATTGTACTCACTGACCACCCAATGTAAGAACGTTCTTCTCACTGACCAGCAATGTAAGAACATTCTTCTCACTGACCACCCAATGTAAGAACATTCTTCTCACTGACCACCCAATGTAAGAACATTCTACTCACTGACCACCCAATGTAAGAACATTCTACTCACTGACCACCCAATGTAAGAACATTCTTCTCACTGACCACCCAATGTAAGAACATTCGTCTCACTGACTACGCAATGTAAGAACATTCTACTCACTGAACACCCAATGTAAGAACATTCTACTCACTGACCACCCAATGTAAGAACATTCTACTCACTGACCACCCAATGTAAGAACATTCTTCTCACTGACCAGCAATGTAAGAGCATTCTACTCACTGACCACCCAATGTAAGAACATTCTTCTCACTGACCACCCAATGTAAGAACATTCTTCTCACTGACCACCCAATGTAAGAACATTCTTCTCACTGACCACCCAATGTAAGAACATTCTTCTCACTGACCACCCAATGTAAGAACATTCTACTCACTGACCACCCAATGTAAGAACATTCTACTCACTGACCACCCAATGTAAGAACATTCTTCTCACTGACCAGCAATGTAAGAACATTCTTCTCACTGACCACCCAATGTAAGAACATTCTACTCACTGACCACCCAATGTAAGAACATTCTTCTCACTGACCACCCAATGTAAGAACATTCTTCTCACTGACCACCCAATGTAAGAACATTCTTCTCACTGACCACCCAATGTAAGAACATTCTTGTCACTGACCAGCAATGTAAGAACATTCTACTCACTGGCCACCCAATGTAAGAACATTCTTCTTACTGACCACCCAATGTAAGAACATTCTTCTCACTGACCACCCAATGTAAGAACATTCTTCTCACTGACCACCCAATGTAAGAACATTCTTCTCACTGACCACCCAATGTAAGAACATTCGTCTCACTGACTACGCAATGTAAGAACATTCTACTCACTGAACACCCAATGTAAGAACATTCTACTCACTGACCACCCAATGTAAGAACATTCTACTCACTGACCACCCAATGTAAGAACATTCTTCTCACTGACCAGCAATGTAAGAGCATTCTACTCACTGACCACCCAATGTAAGAACATTCTTCTCACTGACCACCCAATGTAAGAACATTCTTCTCACTGACCACCCAATGTAAGAACATTCTTCTCACTGACCACCCAATGTAAGAACATTCTTCTCACTGACCACCCAATGTAAGAACATTCTACTCACTGACCACCCAATGTAAGAACATTCTACTCACTGACCACCCAATGTAAGAACATTCTTCTCACTGACCAGCAATGTAAGAACATTCTTCTCACTGACCACCCAATGTAAGAACATTCTTCTCACTGACCACCCAATGTAAGAACATTCTTCTCACTGACTACCCAATGTAAGAACATTCTACTCACTGACCACCCAATGTAAGAACATTCTT
Source organism: Lithobates pipiens (assembly GCF_037356315.1). NCBI lineage: Eukaryota > Metazoa > Chordata > Amphibia > Anura > Ranidae > Lithobates > Lithobates pipiens. Next base: position 50,954,777 of record NW_027507748.1, read on the forward strand.
CTCACTGACTACCCAATGTAAGAACATTCTTCTCACTGACCACCCAATGTAAGAACATTCTTCTCACTGACCACCCAATGTAAGAACATTCTTCTCACTGACCACCCAATGTAAGATCATTCTACTCACTGACCACCCAATGTAAGAACATTCTTCTCACTGACCAGCAATGTAAGAACATTCTTCTCACTGACCACCCAATGTAAGAACATTCTTCTCACTGACCAGCAATGTAAGAACATTCTTCTCACTGACCACCCAATGTAAGAACATTCTACTCACTGACCACCCAATGTAAGAACATTCTACTCACTGACCATCCAATGTAAGAACATTCTTCTCACTGACCACCCAATGTAAGAACATTCTACTCACTGACCACCCAATGTAAGAACATTCTTCTCACTGACCAGCAATGTAAGAACATTCTTCTCACTGACCACCCAATGTAAGAACATTGTACTCACTGACCACCCAATGTAAGAACGTTCTTCTCACTGACCAGCAATGTAAGAACATTCTTCTCACTGACCACCCAATGTAAGAACATTCTTCTCACTGACCACCCAATGTAAGAACATTCTACTCACTGACCACCCAATGTAAGAACATTCTACTCACTGACCACCCAATGTAAGAACATTCTTCTCACTGACCACCCAATGTAAGAACATTCGTCTCACTGACTACGCAATGTAAGAACATTCTACTCACTGAACACCCAATGTAAGAACATTCTACTCACACACCACCCAATGTAAGAACATTCTACTCACTGACCACCCAATGTAAGAACATTCTTCTCACTGACCAGCAATGTAAGAGCATTCTACTCACTGACCACCCAATGTAAGAACATTCTTCTCACTGACCACCCAATGTAAGAACATTCTTCTCACTGACCACCCAATGTAAGAACATTCTTCTCACTGACCACCCAATGTAAGAACATTCTTCTCACTGACCACCCAATGTAAGAACATTCTACTCACTGACCACCCAATGTAAGAACATTCTACTCATTGACCACCCAATGTAAGAACATTCTTCTCACTGACCAGCAATGTAAGAACATTCTTCTCACTGACCACCCAATGTAAGAACATTCTACTCACTGACCACCCAATGTAAGAACATTCTTCTCACTGACCACCCAATGTAAGAACATTCTTCTCACTGACCACCCAATGTAAGAACATTCTTCTCACTGACCACCCAATGTAAGAACATTCTTGTCACTGACCAGCAATGTAAGAACATTCTACTCACTGGCCACCCAATGTAAGAACATTCTACTCACTGACCACCCAATGTAAGAACATTCTTCTCACTGACTACCCAATGTAAGAACATTCTACTCACTGACCACCCAATGTAAGAACATTCTTCTCACTGACCACCCAATGTAAGAACATTCTTCTCACTGACCACCCAATGTAAGAACATTCTACTCACTGACCACCCAATGTAAGAACATTCTACTCACTGACCACCCAATGTAAGAACATTCTTCTCACTGACCAGCAATGTAAGAACATTCTTCTCACTGACCACCCAATGTAAGAACATTGTACTCACTGACCACCCAATGTAAGAACGTTCTTCTCACTGACCAGCAATGTAAGAACATTCTTCTCACTGACCACCCAATGTAAGAACATTCTACTCACTGACCACCCAATGTAAGAACATTCTACTCACTGACCACCCAATGTAAGAACATTCTACTCACTGACCACCCAATGTAAGAACATTCTTCTCACTGACCACCCAATGTAAGAACATTCTTCTCACTGACCACCCAATGTAAGAACATTCTTCTCACTGACCACCAAATGTAAGAACATTCTTCTCACTGACCACCCAATGTAAGAACATTCTTCTCACTGACCACCCAATGTAAGAACATTCGTCTCACTGACTACGCAATGTAAGAACATTCTACTCACTGACCACCCAATGTAAGAACATTCTTCTCACTGACCACCCAATGTAAGAACATTCTACTCACTGACCACCCAATGTAAGAACATTCTACTCACTGACCACCCAATGTAAGAACATTCTTCTCACTGACCAGCAATGTAAGAGCATTCTACTCACTGACCACCCAATGTAAGAACATTCTTCTCACTGACCACCCAATGTAAGAACATTCTTCTCACTGACCACCCAATGTAAGAACATTCTTCTCACTGACCAGCAATGTAAGAACATTCTTCTCACTGACCACCCAATGTAAGAACATTCTTCTCACTGACCACCCAATGTAAGAACATTCTTCTCACTGACCACCCAATGTAAGAACATTCGTCTCACTGACCACCAATGTAAGAACATTCTTCTCACTGACCACCCAATGTAAGAACATTCTACTCACTGACCACCCAATGTAAGAACATTCTACTCACTGACCACCCAATGTAAGAACATTCTTCTCACTGACCAGCAATGTAAGAGCATTCTACTCACTGACCACCCAATGTAAGAACATTCTACTCACTGACCACCCAATGTAAGAACATTCTTCTCACTGACCAGCAATGTAAGAACATTCTTCTCACTGACCACCCAATGTAAGAACATTCTTCTCACTGACCACCAATGTAAGAACATTCTTCTCACTGACCACCAATGTAAGAACATTCTACTCACTGACCACCCAATGTAAGAACATTCTACTCACTGACCACCCAATGTAAGAACATTCTTCTCACTGACCACCCAATGTAAGAACATTCTTCTCACTGACCACCCAATGTAAGAACATTCTTCTCACTGACCACCCAATGTAAGAACATTCTTCTCACTGACCACCCAATGTAAGAACATTCGTCTCACTGACTACCCAATGTAAGAACATTCTTCTCACTGACCAGCAATGAAAGAACATTCTATTCACTTACCACCCAATGTAAGAACATTCTTCTCACTGACTACCCAATGTAAGAACATTCTACTCACTGACCACCCAATGTAAGAACATTCTACTCACTTACCACCCAATGTAAGAACATTCTACTCACTGACCACCCAATGTAAGAACATTCTACTCACTGACCACCCAATGTAAGAACATTCTTCTCACTGGCCACCCAATGTAAGAACATTCTTCCCACTGACCAGCAATGTAAGAACATTCTTCCCACTGACCACCCAATGTAAGAACATTCTTCTCACTGACCACCAATGTAAGAACATTCTACTCACTGACCACCCAATGTAAGAACATTCTACTCACTGACCACCCAATGTAAGAACATTCTTCTCACTGACCAGCAATGTAAGAGCATTCTACTCACTGACCACCCAATGTAAGAACATTCTACTCACTGACCACCCAATGTAAGAACATTCTTCTCACTGACCAGCAATGTAAGAACATTCTTCTCACTGACCACCCAATGTAAGAACATTCTTCTCACTGACCACCAATGTAAGAACATTCTTCTCACTGACCACCAATGTAAGAACATTCTACTCACTGACCACCCAATGTAAGAACATTCTACTCACTGACCACCCAATGTAAGAACATTCTTCTCACTGACCACCCAATGTAAGAACATTCGTCTCACTGACTACCCAATGTAAGAACATTCTTCTCACTGACCAGCAATGAAAGAACATTCTATTCACTTACCACCCAATGTAAGAACATTCTTCTCACTGACTACCCAATGTAAGAACATTCTACTCACTGACCACCCAATGTAAGAACATTCTACTCACTTACCACCCAATGTAAGAACATTCTACTCACTGACCACCCAATGTAAGAACATTCTACTCACTGACCACCCAATGTAAGAACATTCTTCTCACTGGCCACCCAATGTAAGAACATTCTACTCACTGACCACCCAATGTAAGAACATTCTTCTCACTGACCAGCAATGTAAGAGCATTCTACTCACTGACCACCCAATGTAAGAACATTCTTCTCACTGACCACCCAATGTAAGAACATTCTTCTCACTGACCACCCAATGTAAGAACATTCTTCTCACTGACCACCCAATGTAAGAACATTCTACTCACTGACCAACCAATGTAAGAACATTCTACTCACTGACCACCAATGTAAGAACATTCTTCTCACTGACCAGCAATGTAAGAACATTCTTCTCACTGACCACCCAATGTAAGAACATTCTACTCACTGACCACCCAATGTAAGAACATTCTTCTCACTGACCAGCAATGTAAGAACATTCTTCTCACTGACCACGCAATGTAAGAACATTCTACTCACTGACCACCCAATGTAAGAACATTCTGCTCACTGACCAGCAGTGTAAGAACATTCTACTCACTGATCACCCAATGTAAGAACATTCTACTCACTGACCACCCAATGTAAGAACATTCTTCTCACTGACCACCCAATGTAAGAACATTCTTCTCACTGACCACCCAATGTAAGAACATTCTTCTCACTGACCACCCAATGTAAGAACATTCTTCTCACTGACCACCCAATGTAAGAACATTCTACTCACTGACCACCCAATGTAAGAACATTCTTCTCACTGACCAGCAATGTAAGAACATTCTTCTCACTGACCACCCAATGTAAGAACATTCTACTCACTGACCACCCAATGTAAGAACATTCTACTCACTGACCATCCAATGTAAGAACATTCTTCTCACTGACCACCCAATGTAAGAACATTCTACTCACTGACCACCCAATGTAAGAACATTCTTCTCACTGACCAGCAATGTAAGAACATTCTTCTCACTGACCACCCAATGTAAGAACATTGTACTCACTGACCACCCAATGTAAGAACGTTCTTCTCACTGACCAGCAATGTAAGAACATTCTTCTCACTGACCACCCAATGTAAGAACATTCTTCTCACTGACCACCCAATGTAAGAACATTCTACTCACTGACCACCCAATGTAAGAACATTCTACTCACTGACCACCCAATGTAAGAACATTCTACTCACTGACCACCCAATGTAAGAACATTCTTCTCACTGACCACCCAATGTAAGAACATTCTTCTCACTGACCACCCAATGTAAGAACATTCTTCTCACTGACCACCCAATGTAAGAACATTCGTCTCACTGACTACCCAATGTAAGAACATTCTACTCACTGACCACCCAATGTAAGAACATTCTACTCACTGACCACCCAATGTAAGAACATTCTTCTCACTGACCACCCAATGTAAGAACATTCTACTCACTGACCACCCAATGTAAGAACATTCTACTCACTGACCACCCAATGTAAGAACATTCTTCTCACTGACCAGCAATGTAAGAGCATTCTTCTCACTGACCACCCAATGTAAGAACATTCTACTCACTGACCACCCAATGTAAGAACATTCTACTCACTGACCACCCAATGTAAGAACATTCTTCTCACTGACCACCCAATGTAAGAACATTCTTCTCACTGACCAGCAATGAAACAACATTCTATTCTCTGACCACCCAATGTAAGAACATTCTTCTCACTGACTACCCAATGTAAGAACATTCTTCTCACTGACCACCCAATGTAAGAACATTCTTCTCACTGACCAGCAATGTAAGAGCATTCTACTCACTGACCACCCAATGTAAGAACATTCTTCTCACTGACCACCCAATGTAAGAACATTCTTCTCACTGGCCAGCAATGTAAGAGCATTCTTCTCACTGACCACCCAATGTAAGAACATTCTACTCACTGACCACCCAATGTAAGAACATTCTACTCACTGACCACCCAATGTAAGAACATTCTTCTCACTGACCACCCAATGTAAGAACATTCTTCTCACTGACCAGCAATGAAAGAACATTCTATTCACTGACCACCCAATGTAAGAACATTCTTCTCACTGACTACCCAATGTAAGAACATTCTTCTCACTGACCACCCAATGTAAGAACATTCTTCTCACTGACCAGCAATGTAAGAGCATTCTACTCACTGACCACCCAATGTAAGAACATTCTTCTCACTGACCACCCAATGTAAGAACATTCTTCTCACTGACCACCCAATGTAAGAACATTCTTCTCACTGACCACCCAATGTAAGAACATTCTACTCACTGACCACCCAATGTAAGAACATTCTACTCACTGACCACCCAATGTAAGAACATTCTTCTCACTGACCAGCAATGTAAGAACATTCTTCTCACTGACCACCCAATGTAAGAACATTCTTCTCACTGACCAGCAATGTAAGAACATTCTTCTCACTGACCACCCAATGTAAGAACATTCTACTCACTGACCACCCAATGTAAGAACATTCTACTCACTGACCATCCAATGTAAGAACATTCTTCTCACTGACCACCCAATGTAAGAACATTCTACTCACTGACCACCCAATGTAAGAACATTCTTCTCACTGACCAGCAATGTAAGAACATTCTTCTCACTGACCACCCAATGTAAGAACATTGTACTCACTGACCACCCAATGTAAGAACGTTCTTCTCACTGACCAGCAATGTAAGAACATTCTTCTCACTGACCACCCAATGTAAGAACATTCTTCTCACTGACCACCCAATGTAAGAACATTCTACTCACTGACCACCCAATGTAAGAACATTCTACTCACTGACCACCCAATGTAAGAACATTCTTCTCACTGACCACCCAATGTAAGAACATTCGTCTCACTGACTACGCAATGTAAGAACATTCTACTCACTGAACACCCAATGTAAGAACATTCTACTCACTGACCACCCAATGTAAGAACATTCTACTCACTGACCACCCAATGTAAGAACATTCTTCTCACTGACCAGCAATGTAAGAGCATTCTACTCACTGACCACCCAATGTAAGAACATTCTTCTCACTGACCACCCAATGTAAGAACATTCTTCTCACTGACCACCCAATGTAAGAACATTCTTCTCACTGACCACCCAATGTAAGAACATTCTTCTCACTGACCACCCAATGTAAGAACATTCTACTCACTGACCACCCAATGTAAGAACATTCTACTCACTGACCACCCAATGTAAGAACATTCTTCTCACTGACCAGCAATGTAAGAACATTCTTCTCACTGACCACCCAATGTAAGAACATTCTACTCACTGACCACCCAATGTAAGAACATTCTTCTCACTGACCACCCAATGTAAGAACATTCTTCTCACTGACCACCCAATGTAAGAACATTCTTCTCACTGACCACCCAATGTAAGAACATTCTTGTCACTGACCAGCAATGTAAGAACATTCTACTCACTGGCCACCCAATGTAAGAACATTCTACTCACTGACCACCCAATGTAAGAACATTCTTCTCACTGACTACCCAATGTAAGAACATTCTACTCACTGACCACCCAATGTAAGAACATTCTTCTCACTGACTACCCAATGTAAGAACATTCTTCTCACTGACCACCCAATGTAAGAACATTCTTCTCACTGACCACCCAATGTAAGAACATTCTTCTCACTGACCACCCAATGTAAGAACATTCTACTCACTGACCACCCAATGTAAGAACATTCTACTCACTGACCACCCAATGTAAGAACATTCTTCTCACTGACCAGCAATGTAAGAACATTCTTCTCACTGACCACCCAATGTAAGAACATTGTACTCACTGACCACCCAATGTAAGAACGTTCTTCTCACTGACCAGCAATGTAAGAACATTCTTCTCACTGACCACCCAATGTAAGAACATTCTACTCACTGACCACCCAATGTAAGAACATTCTACTCACTGACCACCCAATGTAAGAACATTCTACTCACTGACCACCCAATGTAAGAACATTCTTCTCACTGACCACCCAATGTAAGAACATTCTTCTCACTGACCACCCAATGTAAGAACATTCTTCTCACTGACCACCAAATGTAAGAACATTCTTCTCACTGACCACCCAATGTAAGAACATTCTTCTCACTGACCACCCAATGTAAGAACATTCGTCTCACTGACTACGCAATGTAAGAACATTCTACTCACTGACCACCCAATGTAAGAACATTCTTCTCACTGACCACCCAATGTAAGAACATTCTACTCACTGACCACCCAATGTAAGAACATTCTACTCACTGACCACCCAATGTAAGAACATTCTTCTCACTGACCAGCAATGTAAGAGCATTCTACTCACTGACCACCCAATGTAAGAACATTCTTCTCACTGACCACCCAATGTAAGAACATTCTTCTCACTGACCACCCAATGTAAGAACATTCTTCTCACTGACCAGCAATGTAAGAACATTCTTCTCACTGACCACCCAATGTAAGAACATTCTTCTCACTGACCACCCAATGTAAGAACATTCTTCTCACTGACCACCCAATGTAAGAACATTCGTCTCACTGACCACCAATGTAAGAACATTCTTCTCACTGACCACCCAATGTAAGAACATTCTACTCACTGACCACCCAATGTAAGAACATTCTACTCACTGACCACCCAATGTAAGAACATTCTTCTCACTGACCAGCAATGTAAGAGCATTCTACTCACTGACCACCCAATGTAAGAACATTCTACTCACTGACCACCCAATGTAAGAACATTCTTCTCACTGACCAGCAATGTAAGAACATTCTTCTCACTGACCACCCAATGTAAGAACATTCTACTCACTGACCACCCAATGTAAGAACATTCTTCTCACTGACCACCCAATGTAAGAACATTCTACTCACTGACCACCCAATGTAAGAACATTCTTCTCACTGACCACCAATGTAAGAACATTCTTCTCACTGACCACCAATGTAAGAACATTCTACTCACTGACCACCCAATGTAAGAACATTCTACTCACTGACCACCCAATGTAAGAACATTCTTCTCACTGACCACCCAATGTAAGAACATTCTTCTCACTGACCACCCAATGTAAGAACATTCTTCTCACTGACCACCCAATGTAAGAACATTCTTCTCACTGACCACCCAATGTAAGAACATTCGTCTCACTGACTACCCAATGTAAGAACATTCTTCTCACTGACCAGCAATGAAAGAACATTCTATTCACTTACCACCCAATGTAAGAACATTCTTCTCACTGACTACCCAATGTAAGAACATTCTACTCACTGACCACCCAATGTAAGAACATTCTACTCACTTACCACCCAATGTAAGAACATTCTACTCACTGACCACCCAATGTAAGAACATTCTACTCACTGACCACCCAATGTAAGAACATTCTTCTCACTGGCCACCCAATGTAAGAACATTCTTCCCACTGACCAGCAATGTAAGAACATTCTTCCCACTGACCACCCAATGTAAGAACATTCTTCTCACTGACCACCAATGTAAGAACATTCTACTCACTGACCACCCAATGTAAGAACATTCTACTCACTGACCACCCAATGTAAGAACATTCTTCTCACTGACCAGCAATGTAAGAGCATTCTACTCACTGACCACCCAATGTAAGAACATTCTTCTCACTGACCACCCAATGTAAGAACATTCTTCTCACTGACCACCCAATGTAAGAACATTCTTCTCACTGACCACCCAATGTAAGAACATTCTACTCACTGACCAACCAATGTAAGAACATTCTACTCACTGACCACCAATGTAAGAACATTCTTCTCACTGACCAGCAATGTAAGAACATTCTTCTCACTGACCACCCAATGTAAGAACATTCTACTCACTGACCACCCAATGTAAGAACATTCTTCTCACTGACCAGCAATGTAAGAACATTCTTCTCACTGACCACGCAATGTAAGAACATTCTACTCACTGACCACCCAATGTAAGAACATTCTGCTCACTGACCAGCAGTGTAAGAACATTCTACTCACTGATCACCCAATGTAAGAACATTCTACTCACTGACCACCCAATGTAAGAACATTCTTCTCACTGACCACCCAATGTAAGAACATTCTTCTCACTGACCACCCAATGTAAGAACATTCTTCTCACTGACCACCCAATGTAAGAACATTCTTCTCACTGACCACCCAATGTAAGAACATTCTACTCACTGACCACCCAATGTAAGAACATTCTTCTCACTGACCAGCAATGTAAGAACATTCTTCTCACTGACCACCCAATGTAAGAACATTCTACTCACTGACCACCCAATGTAAGAACATTCTACTCACTGACCATCCAATGTAAGAACATTCTTCTCACTGACCACCCAATGTAAGAACATTCTACTCACTGACCACCCAATGTAAGAACATTCTTCTCACTGACCAGCAATGTAAGAACATTCTTCTCACTGACCACCCAATGTAAGAACATTGTACTCACTGACCACCCAATGTAAGAACGTTCTTCTCACTGACCAGCAATGTAAGAACATTCTTCTCACTGACCACCCAATGTAAGAACATTCTTCTCACTGACCACCCAATGTAAGAACATTCTACTCACTGACCACCCAATGTAAGAACATTCTACTCACTGACCACCCAATGTAAGAACATTCTACTCACTGACCACCCAATGTAAGAACATTCTTCTCACTGACCACCCAATGTAAGAACATTCTTCTCACTGACCACCCAATGTAAGAACATTCTTCTCACTGACCACCCAATGTAAGAACATTCGTCTCACTGACTACCCAATGTAAGAACATTCTACTCACTGACCACCCAATGTAAGAACATTCTACTCACTGACCACCCAATGTAAGAACATTCTTCTCACTGACCACCCAATGTAAGAACATTCTACTCACTGACCACCCAATGTAAGAACATTCTACTCACTGACCACCCAATGTAAGAACATTCTACTCACTGACCACCCAATGTAAGAACATTCTACTCACTGACCACCCAATGTAAGAACATTCTTCTCACTGACCACCCAATGTAAGAACATTCTTCTCACTGACCAGCAATGAAAGAACATTCTATTCACTGACCACCCAATGTAAGAACATTCTTCTCACTGACTACGCAATGTAAGAACATTCTTCTCACTGACCAGCAATGTAAGAGCATTCTACTCACTGACCACCCAATGTAAGAACATTCTTCTCACTGACCACCCAATGTAAGAACATTCTTCTCACTGGCCAGCAATGTAAGAGCATTCTTCTCACTGACCACCCAATGTAAGAACATTCTACTCACTGACCACCCAATGTAAGAACATTCTACTCACTGACCACCCAATGTAAGAACATTCTTCTCACTGACCACCCAATGTAAGAACATTCTTCTCACTGACCAGCAATGAAAGAACATTCTATTCACTGACCACCCAATGTAAGAACATTCTTCTCACTGACTACCCAATGTAAGAACATTCTTCTCACTGACCACCCAATGTAAGAACATTCTTCTCACTGACCAGCAATGTAAGAGCATTCTACTCACTGACCACCCAATGTAAGAACATTCTTCTCACTGACCACCCAATGTAAGAACATTCTTCTCACTGACCACCCAATGTAAGAACATTCTTCTCACTGACCACCCAATGTAAGAACATTCTACTCACTGACCACCCAATGTAAGAACATTCTTCTCACTGACCACCCAATGTAAGAACATTCTTCTCACTGACCACCCAATGTAAGAACATTCTTCTCACTGACCACCAAATGTAAGAACATTCTTCTCACAGACCACCAATGTAAGAACATTCTTCTCACTGACCACCCAATGTAAGAACATTCTTCTCACTGACCACCCAATGTAAGAACATTCTTCTCACTGACCACCCAATGTAAGAACATTCGTCTCACTGACTACGCAATGTAAGAACATTCTACTCACTGACCACCCAATGTAAGAACATTCTTCTCACTGACCACCCAATGTAAGAACATTCTACTCACTGACCACCCAATGTAAGAACATTCTACTCACTGACCACCCAATGTAAGAACATTCTACTCACTGACCACCCAATGTAAGAACATTCTACTCACTGACCACCCAATGTAAGAACATTCTTCTCACTGACCACCCAATGTAAGAACATTCTTCTCACTGACCACCAATCACTTGGTTTTTATAGGGGTTTCCCGAGACCTGAATATAGTTTCCGGGGGTTCCCATGGGGTACAAATGTTTATAAATAGTAGATTGGACGGACAACCATTGGGATGTATAGGGGGGTGTAGAAGACAGAAGCCCCCCGTGAGCCATGTGAGATGATGGATGAGGACCGGGGATCTGATGGTCATGCTGATCCTCCGGCTTCACTACTCTCTGATCCCCTGATCACATGGGGGGGATGAAGGTACAGCTCCTCTTCTCTCTAATCATTACACTCATGGGATTTTATAGGACCTGTCGGCACGACAGCCTGAGCCATCGCGTGTGACAACCTACCTATAGGATGACAGGGACATAACGTGCTGGGATTGGCTGAGATCAGTGATATGGAAAGTTCTATAGACTGAGGTCAGTCTATCCATTCCCAGCAGTTCGAGGCTCCCATAGGTTAATAGTGGGCGGGACTAGACGGGGTGGTGACCACACCCACCTGATGATCGGCCCTCTGTAGTGGAAAGACCAGTTCGGTCAGGTCGTGATAAGAGGAACCAGGGAACTATCTGGTGAGCATGCGCAGTTCAGCTCAGAGAAGTCCCAGTCTGCGCTGCCGCAACCAACCATGGTGAACTTCAGGTTCTTGTCTGCAAGTAAGAGGGGACCCGGGGGGAGGGGAGAGGGGGACCCCTTTATATCAGGTGTATACAATGTATGGAGGAGACCACCGATCCTACTCCATAGACAGACAGTGTGATCTGTACACAGGATACATTGTATCATCAGCACTGTTCCTCCCGGATACTATGGAACTGTGTGACAGGCAGCTGTGCCTGAGCCTGCCCACCAATCACTGTCCTTCTCTCTCTATCTATGTCTCTGTCCCTCTCCATGTCTCTGTCCCTCTCCATGTCTCTGTCCCTCTCCATGTCTCTGTCCCTCTCCATGTCTCTGTCCCTCTCCATGTCTCTGTCCCTCTCCGTGTCTCTGTCCCTCTCCGTGTCTCTGTCCCTCTCCATGTCTCTGTCCCTCTCCATGTCTCTGTCCCTCTCCATGTCTCTGTCCTTCTCCATGTCTCTGTCCCTCTCCATGTCTCTGTCCTTCTCCATGTCTCTGTCCCTCTCCATGTCTCTGTCCCTCTCCATGTCTCTGTCCTTCTCCATGTCTCTGTCCTTCTCCATGTCTCTGTCCCTCTCCATGTCTCTGTCCTTCTCCATGTCTCTGTCCTTCTCCATGTCTCTGTCCTTCTCCATGTCTCTGTCCCTCTCTATGTCTCTGTCCCTCTCCGTGTCTCTGTCCCTCTCCGTGTCTCTGTCCTTCTCCATGTCTCTGTCCTTCTCCATGTCTCTGTCCCTCTCCATGTCTCTGTCCCTCTCTATGTCTCTGTCCCTCTCCGTGTCTCTGTCCTTCTCCATGTCTCTGTCCTTCTCCATGTCTCTGTCCCTCTCCATGTCTCTGTCCCTCTCCGTGTCTCTGTCCCTCTCCGTGTCTCTGTCCTTCTCCATGTCTCTGTCCTTCTCCATGTCTCTGTCCCTCTCCATGTCTCTGTCCCTCTCCATGTCTCTGTCCTTCTCCATGTCTCTGTCCTTCTCCATGTCTCTGTCCTTCTCCATGTCTCTGTCCTTCTCCATGTCTCTGTCCTTCTCCATGTCTCTGTCCTTCTCCATGTCTCTGTCCCTCTCTATGTCTCTGTCCCTCTCCATGTCTCTGTCCTTCTCCATGTCTCTGTCCTTCTCTATGTCTCTGTCCCTCTCCATGTCTCTGTCCTTCTCCATGTCTCTGTCCTTCTCCATGTCTCTGTCCTTCTCCATGTCTCTGTCCCTCTCCATGTCTCTGTCCCTCTCCATGTCTCTGTCCTTCTCCATGTCTCTGTCTTTCTCCATGTCTCTGTCCTTCTCCATGTCTCTGTCCTTCTCCATGTCTCTGTCCCTCTCCATGTCTCTGTCCCTCTCCATGTCTCTGTCCTTCTCCATGTCTCTGTCCTTCTCCATGTCTCTGTCCTTCTCCATGTCTCTGTCCCTCTCCATGTCTCTGTCCTTCTCCATGTCTCTGTCCTTCTCCATGTCTCTGTCCTTCTCCATGTCTCTGTCCTTCTCCATGTCTCTGTCCCTCTCTATGTCTCTGTCCCTCTCTATGTCTCTGTCCCTCTCCATGTCTCTGTCCCTCTCCATGTCTCTGTCCCTCTCCATGTCTCTGTCCTTCTCTATGTCTCTGTCCCTCTCCATGTCTCTGTCCCTCTCTATGTCTCTGTCCCTCTCCATGTCTCTGTCCTTCTCCATGTCTCTGTCCTTCTCCATGTCTCTGTCCTTCTCCATGTCTCTGTCCTTCTCCATGTCTCTGTCCTTCTCTATGTCTCTGTCCTTCTCTATCTATCTATCTATCTATCTATCTATCTATCTATCTATCTATCTATCTATCTATCTATCTATCTATCTATCTATCTATGGCTATGTCCCTCTGTATGTCTCTGTCCCTCTGTATGTCTCTGTCCCTCTGTATGTCTCTGTCATTCTCTATGTCTCTGTCCTTCTCTATCTATGACTATATCCCTCTGTATGTCTCTGTACCTCTGTATGTCTCTGTCCTTCTCTATGTCTCTGTCCCTCTCTATGTCTCTGTCCTTCTCTATCTATCTATCTGTGACTATGTCCCTCTCTATGTCTCTGTCCCTCTCTATGTGTCTGTCCTTCTCTATGTCTCTGTCCCTCTTTATCCCTCTTTCTCTATGTCTCTGTCCCTCGCTATTTATGTCTCTGTCCCTCTGACACCCCCTCTCTCTCTCTCTCTCTCTGTGTCTCTGTCTCTATGTCTCTGTCCCTTTGTCTGTGTGTGTGTGTCTCTTTATCTATGCCTCTGTGTCTCTGCCCCCCTCTCTCTCTGTCTCTCTCTCTCTCTCTATGTCTCTGTCCCCGTGTCTCTGTGTGTCTCTATTTCTCTGTCCCTCTCTCTCCCTATGTCTCTGTCCCTCTATCTGCCTATGTCTCTGTCCCTCTATCTCCCTATGTCTCTGTCCCTCTATCTCCCTATGTCTCTGTCCCTCTCTCTCCCTATGTCTCTGTCCCTCTCTCTCCCTATGTCTCTGTCCCTCTCTCTCCCTATGTCTCTGTCCCTCTCTCTCCCTATGTCTCTGTCCCTCTCTCTCCCTATGTCTCTGTCCCTCTCTCTCCCTATGTCTCTGTCCCTCTCTCTCCCTATGTCTCTGTCCCTCTCTCTCCCTATGTGTCTGTCCCTCTCTCTCCCTATGTCTCTGTCCCTCTCTCTCTATGTCTCTGTCCCTCGCGCTCTATGTCTCTGTCCCTCTGTGTCTCGGTCTATCTCTCTGTCCCTCTCTCTGTCTATCTCTGTTCATCTTGGTCTGTGTCTGCGTCTCTCTGTCGGTGTCTGCGTCCCTCGCTTGTTATCTCTGTCCCTCTCTCGCTCTGTCTCTGTCCTTCTCTCGGTTGGCCTGTCTTAGTTATGTCCTTTATTTGACTTTTTGTCAGGACACATTGTTGGGAGATTTGGGTGGTCAGATAAGTTGTGATGGGGTGCTTGGTTTGGTTCTTGTTAGGCAATAAGACTTTGTGGTTGTATGAGTGGGGGTTGTTTTTTTTGCAGATGATCCCAGTATAATAGTGCACACTTCTGTACTGCAAGCAGTAAAGAGAATCTGCCCTGCTCGGTCCAGCAAGCATCCAATAACCTTGGTAAAGGTGGTTACAGAATTCCAGATGGCATATTGTTTCCAGTAGAATGTGGAGCTTTCCTCTTCTGTTCTATAAACGTGGAGTCTGGGATGAGAGCGGACAGTATCTCGAAGTGAATGTCTCTCACTGCTCACACTTGGGGCAGCATAGTAGGAAGTAGGCCTCATCCTCGAGGGTCCCCTTGTCACACCACTAGCACAATCTATTCTCCTTGGACTTGTAGGTCTGTTGTCCTGATTCAGTTTCCAGGTTGTGGGCGCTTACTGTGCACAGGCTCAGAATCTGTATATCTGTCTTTGGGGTCTTGTAGCCTCTCAAGATACAAGGCCAGTTGGTAGTCTCTCTGTAGTGACTGGTAAGCCTATCAATCTATTGGGTCTTGTAGCATCTCCTCATACAAGACCAGTTGGCAGTCTCTCTGTAGTGACTAGTAAGTCTATTTCTTTGGGGTCCTGTAGTGATTGCCAACTGGCATTGTACCCAGAGATGCTACAGGACCCCAAAGAAATAGACTTACTAATCACTACAGAGAGACTGCCAACTGGTCTTGTACGAGGAGATGCTACAAGACCCCATAGATAGGTTTACCAGTCACTACAATCAATCTATGGGGTCTTGTAGCATCTCCTCGTACAAGACCAGTTGGCAGTCTCTCTGTAGTGACTAGTAAGTCTATTTCTTTGGGGTCCTGTAACATCTCTGGGTACAATGCCAGTTGGCAATCACTACAGGACCCCAAAGAAATAGATGTACTAGTCACTACAGAGAGACTGCCAACTGGTCTTGTACGAGGAGATGCTACAAGACCCCATAGATAGATAGGCTTACCAGTCACTACAGAGGGACTACCAACTAAGTAAGTCTATTTCTTTGGGGTCCTGTAGCATCTCTGGGTACAATGCCAGTTGGCAATCACTACAGGACCCCAAAGAAATAGACTTACTAATCACTACAGAGAGACTGCCAACTGGTCTTGTACGAGGAGATGCTACAAGACCCCATAGATAGGCTTACCAGTCACTACAATCAATCTATGGGGTCTTGTAGCATCTCCTCGTACAAGACCAGTTGGCAGTCTCTCTGTAGTGACTAGTAAGTCTATTTCTTTGGGGTCCTGTAGCATCTCTGGGTACAATGCCAGTTGGCAATCACTACAGGACCCCAAAGAAATAGATGTACTAGTCACTACAGAGAGACTGCCAACTGGTCTTGTACGAGGAGATGCTACAAGACCCCCATAGATAGATAGGCATACCAGTCACTACAGAGGGACTACCAACTAAGTAAGTCTATTTCTTTGGGGTCCTGTAGCATCTCTGGGTACAATGCCAGTTGGCAATCACTACAGGACCCCAAAGAAATAGATGTACTAGTCACTACAGAGAGACTGCCAACTGGTCTTGTACGAGGAGATGCTACAAGACCCCATAGATAGGCTTACCAGTCACTACAATCAATCTATGGGGTCTTGTAGCATCTCCTCGTACAAGACCAGTTGGCAGTCTCTCTGTAGTGACTAGTAAGTCTATTTCTTTGGGGTCCTGTAGCATCTCTGGGTACAATGCCAGTTGGCAATCACTACAGGACCCCAAAGAAATAGATGTACTAGTCCCTACAGAGAGACTGCCAACTGGTCTTGTACGAGGAGATGCTACAAGACCCAATAGATTGATAGGCTTACCAGTCACTACAGAGGGACTACCAACTAAGTAAGTCTATTTCTTTGGGGTCCTGTAGCATCTCTGGGTAAAATACCAGTTGGCAGTCTCTCTGTAGTGACTGGTAAGCAGTTAGTTTCTGGCAGTTTATTTCATTTCTCAATTTTCTTGACGTATTATTTGGAATTGTATAATACATCCATTATTTGGGTATTTGTCAGGCCACACTGTTGGACATTTTGGGTGCTCCAGATGCTAATGAGTGGTTGTAAAGTGCACGTTTGACCTGGTCCTTGTTGGTCAGTAAGGCTTTATGATATTATGAGTTTATGGCTGCTGTTGTGTAGGTAAATAGAATCGTCAGAAATAAGAATTCGCCCAAAAACATTCTTGGAGGAGCTCCAAAAACCTTTGTGAGGTTCTTGCAGAATTCCAGGTTAAATATCTATGTTGGGTTGGCGTCATATCTAGGTTGGTCTTGGTAGGTGACAGGGCCCCACACTTCACTGCCATAAAGGTGGATTGGGCTGATGACATTGTAAAAGTTTTTAAGTGCTTGTAGCTTTTAAAGCTGTTTCCTGGTGGTTTATGAGGTGCTGCTTCTGTGGCTCACTTGAGACTTCCTGAGTTGTTTCTAGAGCAAAGTACGTGTAGCTGTCATGTTCACTAGGAGTGCTCAGTTGTTTAATGTAAAGGAAGTACATTTGTTTTTTCTTGTTCTTCTTTCCGAACACGGTGATTTTTGTTTTCTTTGGATTAATGTGTAGTACCCCGTCACACTGTATAGTATTTCTTCAGCACTTCCAGGTGGTCTTGTAGGCCTCGCTCTAGTAGTGATGGTAATGGGAGGTCATCGGCAAACTGCTAAAACATCTCTTTGGTGGAATGAAGTTAGTCCTGTTGCTGAGGATTCTAAAGCTGTAGCCAGTTCACTGATTTATATGTCGAAGTGAGTTGACTCTACCGGGCTCCCGGAAGTACTCTGCTCTTTTCTCATTCACCTTTATGTTGCAGCTGTAAGTATGAGTGTTTGATGACATAATGAGGGGTTATTTACTAAAGCTGAAACGTGCAAAATCTGGTGAAGCTCTGCATAAAAACCAATCAGCTTTGAGGTTTTATTACCAAGGCTTGATTGAACAAGCTGAAGGTAGAAGCTGATTGGCTACCATGCACAGCTGCACCAGATAATGAGTGCTCCAATGTTAGCAAATCCCGCTGAACCCCCCACCCCCAACATGTTTTCCTTTCCAATTCCACCCTCTAGGACAGTGATGGCGAACCTTGGCACCCCAGATGTTTTGGAACTACATTTCCCATGATGCTCATGCACTCTGCAGTGTAGTGGAGCATCATGGGAAATGTAGTTCCAAAACATCTGGGGTGCCGAGGTTCACCATCACTGCTCTAGGAGTTTGAGGAACAGGCCTTGGTGCCACACTGAATTGGAGCTCCTCTTTTGTACAGAGTGGAACTTCACCCAAAAACAGCAATTGCCAAAAAATGTTTTAAAAACTAACTTTTTTTAACATCGACCATATCGTTATTTTTTTTTTTTCCTATATTACATTTTTCTCCATAGTTTTGGCTCATTTCTGTTATTTTTTTTAAAGTTTATCTACTAACGTATACACAAGAACACCAGCTACCCCCTATCTTTACAAATTATTTTTTTATTGAGGTTTTTCAGTTCTTTAACCACTTACCGACCGCCTCCTGTACATATATGTCGGCACTTAGATATCTCGGAAAGGGCAGCAGCAATATCTATCTTTGGACCCGGCGGTTCTGTGTACGATAATGGTGGTCTCTGCGGCGGATTCGCCGAGAAATCACCGTTCTCGGCGGTGGGAAAGGGGCCACCCCCCCCCTTCCCGCTGCTCTCCTGCGCCCTCCGCCGCTTACCGGAGCCGTCGGCAATCGGGACCTGTCCGTGGCTGGGAATGGAGACGAGTGAGGCTCGTCTCCAGACCATAGCAGGGCGGAAGCCACGTCAAAACGTCACTTCTGCACATACGTCTTAAAGACATATTTTTTTTTGTTGTAATTTTTTTCAAATGAAAAAATTTTTTTTTTTTTTTTTTTTTTATATTTAAGTTCAAATATGAGATCTGAGGACTTTTTGACCCCAGATCTCATATTTCAGAGGACCTGTCATGCTTTTTTCTTTTACAAGGGATGTTTACATTCCTTGTAATAGGAATAAAAGTGACCCAAATGTTTTTTTAATTTAAAAACAATGTAAAAATAAATCAAATAAGAAAGAAAAAAATGTTTTTTTAAAGCTCCCCATCTCGACGTGCTCTCACGCAGAAGCAAACACATACGTGAGTAGCGCCCACATATTAAAACGGTGGTCAAACCACATATGTGAGGTATCGCCGCGATCGTTAGAGCGAGAGCAATAATTTTAGCTCCTCTGTGACTCAAAACATGCAACCTGTAGAATTTTTTTAAAGGTCACCTATGGAGATTTTTAAGGGTAAAAGTTTGACGCCATTCCACGAGCGGGCACAATTTTGAAGCGTGACATGTTGGGTATCAATTTACTCGGCGTAACATTCTCTTTCACAATCTAAAAAAAAATATTGGGTTAACTTTACTGTTGTCTTATTTTTATATTCAAAAAAGTGAGTAAAAAAAAAACAAAGTGCGCTTGTAAGACCGCTTTGCAAATACAGTGTGACAAAAAGTATTGCAATGACTGCCATATTTTTCTCTAGGGTGGTAGAAAAAAAAAGTATAATGTTCGGGGGTTCTAAGTAATTTTCTAGTAAAAAAACAGTTTTTAACACAGAGTGAAAGAGAGGCCTGGTCTTTAGACCCCATTCACACCTGAGCGTTTTGTAGCTTGACGCCTGAAGCTACAAAACGCTGGAGGGGAAAAAATACATTGATCTCAATGGAGATGGTTCACATCTCCACTCCGCGCCTGAAGCCCAAACAATTTCCGGACCCTTTTTTGTTGCGCGAATCAGGCTGATTTGGGCGTTTTTTATTCCCATAGAAACGAATGGAAACGCTTGATTCAAGTGTTTAGCGCGACAACGAGCGTTTCTATGGGCGTTTTGTCGCTGTATCTGCTCAAGAGAAAATATAATTTACATAATTTACATAAGGAAATGACAGATGAAAAGCAGAAGCAGAAAAGGAAGCAGATGAAAAAAGAGATGAACATTTTTCCTATTGGCTGAAAAAAAAAAACGCTGAAGTTAAAAAACGGCGCAAAATGCTGTATGCAAACACGCGAATACGTGCGACAAAACGCCGGTAAAAATGCTCAAAAACGCTACGCTGAGGTGTGAATGCAGCCTTAAAAGTGGTAAGAAAGTTGTACAATATTACAAAAGGTATATTAATGCAAGGGAAATTCTGGGTGTTGTATGACATCATAGCATTGGATTCTACAAACATTGCACTATGGTTAACTCCAGTTAAAGATAGAGAGGTATGCAAATAGTCATTGTCAATTGGAAGGGCGACGATAACCAACGCCAATCGTGTCTTTGTTACCTCCCAGCTCTAGACAACTTTATCTGTCGAGTTTTCTCTTATGCGTTCAACAAAGAGAACAAGATTTGTTAGTATGCTAACAGGCTTACAATGTTTGTGTATGTGTGTGTGTGAGATATATATATATATATATATATATATATATATATATATATATATATATATATTTTTTTTTTATACAGTATCTCACAAAAAGTGAGTACACCCCTCACATTTATTCTATCTTTTCATGTGACAACACTGAAGAAATGACACTTTGCTACAATGTAAAGTAGTGAGTGTACAGCTTGTATAACAGTGTCAATTTGTTGTCCCTTTAAAATAACTCAACACACAGCCATTAAAGTGGTTGTAAACCCTTACAAACCACTTTGACCTACAGGTAAGCCTAGATTAAGGCTTACCTGTAGGTCCAAGAAATATCTCCTAAACCTACACGGTTTAGGAGATATTTACTAAAAGACAGGCACCGCTGTCTAAGTCGCATGCCGCTGCTAATGGTGATATGCCGTTAGTGGCGGCTCCCATGCGCGGGAGCGATGTCATCGCTGCTCCGGCGCTGTGAGTGGCCGGAGCAGCGACACCCGGAAGAAGATGGACGCTCCGGACTACAGGGGACAGCGGTGACATCGCTGGCTCCTGTGTCGGGTAAGTGACACATAATGGGCTACTATGCGATGCATAGTAGCTCATTATACTTTACCTTTGCAGGGAGACAAAGAATAAGTAAACCCATCAGGGTTTACTTCCTCTTTAATGTCTAAACCGCTGGCAGCAAAAGTGAATATTTTGTTTGTCCACCATTATTTCCCAGGAGGAAATGGCGGGGGGGGGGGGGGAGAGAAGTGTGTCCTGTCTTCTCCCCTTCTTGCTGTGACCCGGAGAGCAACATCAGCCTCTCCGTGTCTCCGGCTATCTTAGCCAGGAAAGGATGTTTTGCAGTGGGATCTGCATTGTAGTACATTCAGTGAAGCTCAGGGAAGACGTGCATGTTTTATTACAGAGAACCTGTCGCCTAAAAAACATCACAGAGGGGACTTTTTGTGTACTTATAAAAAAAAAAAAAGTTAAGTAAAAAAAAAAGTTATACCCAAGCCCATAAAATGCCCCCTGCATAAAAATGTTGAGGCCCACCTCCGCTCCACATATACGCAAATACAAACATAAACGCATGTGACGGGGCGCCTACGCATTCAAACGTTGATTGCGATACACCTGTCACATAGTGAGGGCAATAACTCTAGCACAAGACCTCCTCCGTAACACTAAATGGATACCTATATGGGGCTATGGCAGTGTCGCCTATAGAAAATATAGAGAACTAAATTTGTCACCATTTTCCGGGGCGCACACAAATTTAGAGTTTGGCACGTTTGTTATCTATTTACTTGGCACAACCTTGTCTTTTATATTTTACCAATAATTTGGGCAATTTATTTACGTTTCCCCTAAAATCTTTTGCGGTAATAACGTCTGACACAAAAAATTGGAACTACCATTATTTTATTCTCCAGGGTGTCTGCTTTCAGATAATATATCATATTTCTGGGTTTTACATCATCTACAGGGCTAAAAAAAAATTTTTAACGTGCAAGAAAACGCAAAATCGGCTCTGGCAGCGAAAAGGTTCATGAAAGTACCTATAAATTGATGTGCGCACGTTGGATGGGCGGTAGTTGTAGATTGTATATCGTATATAACCCTGATTTTGGGGCTCTTGGGTAATTTTGATCATTTTAAGAAATCAGTAGTGTAAATGACCATGCAATGATGCCTGTTATTCAACCGTACAGGCTTGTAGTACTTTATGTAGCTAAGGCCATAAGGCAAGTGTACTATGAAAGCATTGCAACCCCTTTTTTTTTTTTTTGGGGAGAATGCACATTTTGTTTAATTCATTGAGATGACGGGGGAAACAGGACAGACTGGTCAGTCCAAACTTCCAGAAGGCCACCAGCATTTATGGACTTCCCAAAGAGTCCCTAATTGCAGCCTTGTGTAGTAGAGCTCTAGGCTTCAAAACAAAACCAGTTTTTCTAATTTTGGGTAGAGGAGGGGGAAACAATGGAACGTGCGACAGCCTGTTCTTGAACATCTGCAACTACAAGTTTTGGCCATGTCCGCAACTGTCCATATCTTTGAAGGCCTGTATGTATGGATGGGCTTTGGATTTGTGTTGAAGACATTCATTTGAGGTCCGTCTAAGAAGCTTCTGAAATCATTCAGAATTCATTGACAAGCGTATTTGACCTGCGGTTGACATGCCTCAAGGGGGGTTTTGTATACCCAATAGCATGCACGGAAATGCAAAACCCATCTGATGTGAACAGAAGCTCATTGATATGACCCTTAGCCTGACTTAACACATGTGCATTGGGGTTACATGCATATTTCAACTTGCGTACAGCAACACTTGGTACTATGTTCCTTGCAATGCCATCTGTTCTAATTGCTGCTACTTGGTGCCTGAGTGTAATGTGGTAAGTGGGGTTACTTACAATCCCCATTGTGTCTATAAGCCCATAAGGTTAGACAGTGGTGGATAGAATAAGGTAGTAGTGGGCCAACCAAGTGGGTTTAGATATGATCCAGGAGACTCTTCTGTGACTTGGTGGTGTCACACCAGCAAGCCCAGTTGACTCTAAGGCCTAGTTTACACTTCCAGTTGGGGTCAGTAAAAATAGGCAGTTGAGCCGCTGTGATGATCGCCCTGATTAAGCTTCAAAGGCAGTTAGACATGGTTCATGATGGAAAAAACCCAAATTCAAATGGAACGGTGTCAGGTAAAACAGTCAGGGCCGTCTTTAAGGCAGGGCAAAAGGGGCAGCTGCCCTGGGCCCTGTCATTGTCATTGTGGGGCCCAAAGCAGCTGTCTTATACTTGACAAGTATCCCAGTTTAAATTCCCTTGTCCCTTGAAGTTTTAGTCCTGTGCTGTGTCCTGATATCTCAGTGTGAAGTGCTGCTACTAATGCTGCCCAGCTCTGCCTATTTTTGTGTACAGATGACTCACATGCAGACCCTGTGTTTACATGTAAAAAACCAGCATTCATATGTAAATAGCAGCAGCATTCATATGTAAATAGCAGCAGCATTCATATGTAAATAGGGGCAGCTTTTTTATGTAAATAACTGAGGCCGGCTGCATTGATATGTAAATAAAGCCGACATTCATATGTATATCATGCCCCTCTGCAGTGAAGAGATGATGTGCTGTAACTTCTAGCAACCAATCAGTGAGCAGTATTACTGTACAGTAATCTTTAGCAACCAATCAGCAAGCAGAAATAACATATAATGTGTGCTGTAACCTCTAGCAACCAGTCAAGTGGTAATGATATGCTGTAACCTCTGGCAACCCATCACAATCACTGCCTGATCTGATACAGTAAACTGATTTTAAGTTTAGCTGATATCTATTGTATGTCTCAGAGTAGGTGGAGAGCAAAATTGCATGGGGGGGCGCAAGAAAATTTTTGCCCAGGGTCCAATCAATATTAAAGACGGCCCTGAAAACAGTTGGTGACATAATGCCTGTCAAAAGCCCTCTGAAAAATTATCCAACTAGCCCG
Organism: Lithobates pipiens; assembly: GCF_037356315.1. Classification (NCBI taxonomy): domain Eukaryota; kingdom Metazoa; phylum Chordata; class Amphibia; order Anura; family Ranidae; genus Lithobates; species Lithobates pipiens. Next base: position 50,979,200 of record NW_027507748.1, read on the forward strand.
AAGGGTGAGGGTGGCCTGGTATGGAGAGGTGCTTTATCGTTGCCTCCTGAAGAAAAGGTGTGATGAAAACCGTGGCAGTTGCAATGCAGTTGAAAGACAAATAAAGACAGCTGTGTAACTTTACTACTGGTGCCGGGTTACATGTTTCGGTATTTTTCACATAGATCTACTGTACTTTAAACAGCAACACTAAAAAACAGGTAGAACTAACATATGATCGATTCTTGGCGGATGGCAGTCCAACAAGCACATCAAAGGCAAGAGGTCTACCTGCATTAAATCGGTTGTAAACAATTGGGCTTCATGTACACTTGAACTACTTTGACCGGCGGCCGTGGCAATTGTGCATGTGTCGCTGCCAGCGGTCAAACCTTTCCTATCGTGGACCCGATTCTTCCGCATTCAGGAGAGGGCAGTCCTAAACGATCCTTAATGCCTATGTGTACATGGACACATAGGCTTTTATGGAGTTGAGTTTAGGAGCTTTGACAAAAAAACTCCAAAAGCTCCTAAACTTAAGTTTAGAGGCTGCTAGTGTACACAAAGCTTTACATATACCCAGTGAAGGGACTGGTGAAAAACCATTCATACCCTCTACTAGCTTTGCACGTCTAGAGAGTGAAATTTTTGCCCATTCTTCTTTTCAAAACAGCTCAAACTCTATCAGATTGGATGGAGAGCGTCTGTGAAAAGCCTTGCCACAGATTTTCAATGAGATTTAGGTCTGGACTTTGACTGGGCCATTCTAACACATAAATATGCTTTGATCTAAAACATTCCATTGTATATCTGGCTGTATGTTTAGGATCATTATCCTGCTGGAAGGTGAACCTCTGCGAAAGGTCTCATGTCTTTTGCAGACGCTAAGGTTTTTTTCTAAAGCCCCATACACACTATCAGATTTTCTGCTGATTTTTTCCTTCAGATTTACCAAAACCATGTAGTGAAGGGCCTGCCTGATTGAATACAAATTGAAACTCCTAAGGTTTGACCTCATATTATATGGTTTTGATAAATCTGAAGGAAAAAAATTAGCAGAAAATCTGATAGTGTGTATGGGGCTTAAGATTGCCCTGTATTTGGCTCCATTCATCTTCCCATCAACTCTGACCAGCTTCCCTGTCCCTGCTGAAAAAAAGCACCCCCACAACATGATGCTGCCACCACCATGTTTCACAGTGAGGATGGTGTGTTCAGGGTGATGTGCAGTGCTAGTTTTCTGCCACACATAGCGTTTTGCTTTTAGGCCAAAAAGTTTAATTTTGGTCTCATCTGACCAGAGCACCTTCCACATGTTTGCTGTGTCCCACACATGGCTTCTCGCAAACTGCAAATGGGTCTTCTTATGGCTTTCTCTCAACAATGACTTTCTTCTTGCCATTCTTCCATAAAGGTCAGATTTGTGGAGGGTACGACTAATAGTTGTCCTGTGGACAGATTCTCCCACCTGAGCTATGGATCTCTGCAGCTCCTCCAGAGTTACCATGGGCCTCTTGGCTGCTTCTCTGAGTAATGCCCTCCTTGCCCGGCCGGTCAGTTTAGGAGGACGGGTCTTGGTAGGTTTGCAGTTGTGCTATTTTCTGATGATGGGTTGAACAGTGCTCCGTGAGATGTTCAAAGCTTGGGATATTTTTTTTTATAACCTAACCCTGGTTTTTACTTCTCCACAACTTTATCCCTGACCTCTGAAGGCTTCACAGAACAGCTGTATTTAAACTGAGATTAAATTACACACAGGTTGACTCTATTAAATAATTAGGTGACTTCTGAAGGCAATTGGTTCCACTAGATTTTAGTTAAGAGGATCAGAGTAAGGCTCGATTCACATCTATGCATGTTTCTTTTGAGCGTCTTTGCAGTGCTTTTTGCGGTGCTTGCCGCGTTTTTACCACGATTTTGCCGCTTTTTTTGTTTTTTTTACACTGCAGTTGCTTAGCAACCAGCTATATACAGTGAAAAAAACCCCGCAAATCGCGGTAAAAACGCGGTACTTGCATTTTTGATGCAGGTCCATTGACTTCTATTACAGGCAAAATGCTGCATTTTGCGTGAAAAAAAGTCCCCGACCCTTTCCAAAAACGCAGAGGCACAAAAATGCATTGATGTGAACATGTTCCATAGGAACCCATTAAAACATTTCCCTGCATTTCTGCAAAATGCATCAAAAACGCGTTAGTGTGAATCAAGCCTAAAGGGGGGCTGAATACAAATGCACGCCACACTTTTCAGATATTCATTTGTAAAAAATGTTGAAAATCATTTATCATTTTCCTTCCACAAATCACAATTATGTTCCACTTTGTGTTGGTCTATCACATAAAATCTCAATTAAAAACATTTATGTTTTTAGTTGTAACATGAAAAAATGTGGAAGATTTCAAGGGGTATGAATACTTTTTCAAGGCACTGTACATAGAGATGAAACAAATCCTCCTACATAAGTTCTACCTGTTTATCTGCAGTCTTCTTATCTCTACATCCATTCAAAGTCCAGAATTTATAAAGATTGTCTGAGCAGTCAGAGGGCAGAGAGCTGACATTACACTCTGCTGAGTTTAGGGAGGAGCAGTCTGAGAGCTGATTGGAGGAAAGGTACACCACCCCCCCCCCCCCTTTTCACACAGCACACAGGGACAGCGCTGAGGCTTTCAATAACAGGCTGTGTGCTGGAGGTCCCTCCCCTGTCACCTTTTCTTTCTCTTGCTGTCAGGAAAACTTGTCAGAAGTGATTCATTCTGATAGCAGAGGAACAAAGCAGCAGACAGAAATTACACTTAGTGCTCTGGATTAAGACAAGTAAACACTATAGAGGGATATGCTTTGTTCATATTTCATGTCTGAGGTTTACAACCACTTTAAGGTGTTCAACCCCAAAGTAGTAGCAGACGAGCAGATCTTTACTTGTCTAGAGTTTTGTTTTCCTGTTCTGGTATATCTGTGAGTAAGTTGCAGGTGTTCATCTAGGCCAGTGATGGCGAACCTTGGCACCCCAGATGTTTTGGAACTACATTTCCCATGATGCTCAACTATACTGCAGAGTGCAAGAGCATCATGGGAAATGTAGTTCCAAAACATCTGGGGTGCCAAGGTTCGCCATCACTGATCTAGGCCGTTGGATGAAGGGGCACGGTGCTCATTGGAAGGCAGTCAGTCCGCCGTGCCGGCACAAAATTACCATTCAACACCTGTGATGTTCCTGGCTATGGCTATCCACAGACAACTAGTTTGAGTAAATAACACATTTATACATTTTTTGGTAGTTGGGATATCACTAAAACATTGATCTGCTGAGCTGCACAAGAGCTCTTTGATACTTTAGGGCCCTATTTAAACTAGATATGGGTCAGATGGGTAAATGCCACACTGTCCCTCTAACTTGGTGTCCTGAGCTGTCACCAGATAAAAAAAATAGTAAATGTTTTTAATTGACCAATACTTGAAAAGTGGGGGGTTCTCAAATAGTGTCCCTATCTGCCACTGGGTTTAATGCAATAATCAGCGAGGGATCTAACTGGCTTTTTACCTCATGTCTATTTTCCATCCTAAAGTTGAACTAGTACACGCTATAGTTTATGTACAAACATGCTAAGTTATGTGAACCCTTATAGGTATTTATTACCTCTCATAGAAATCGCAATACTCCACCTGACAATGGTCATTTGTCATTCTTCCCAGATGGATGGAGATATCTTCCTTTTTTTTTTGTTCCTATCATTTTTATTAGAGCTGCACAATTAATTGTTAATAAATCGTGATCTTGATTCAACCCCCCACCCCCCCCCCCCTTCCGGCATTACCATGATTCTATGTAAACAGTACAGAGCCGTTCTCTGCTCACTCACAGCTGTCAAAAGAGAAAAAATGCCTCCATGTTTACCAACATTGGGAGATAACTATAAACATTGTATCGTTTGGTTCTTTTAGATCAAAGGGACGAACTTTGGTCTGTAAATGAGGTCAGTTTAACCACTAAAAGACTAAACCTTTTTCTGACACTTGTTGCTTATAGGTTAAAAATCTGTATTTTTTGCTAGAAAATTACTTGGATTCCCCCAAACATATATTATAATATATATATATATATATATATATATATATATATATATATATATATATATATATATAATATTTAGCAGAGACCCTAGAGAATAAAATGGCAATCATTGTAATATTTTGTGTCACACTGTCTTTTAAACACATTTTTTTGGAATAAAAAATGCACTTCAATGAATTAAAATAAAACTAAACAGTAAAGTTAGCACGATTTTTTAATTTTTTTAATTTTTTATAATATGAAAGATGATGTGATGTTGAGAATCGTGAGAGAATCCTGATTTTTATTCTAAGCAAAAAAAAAATCATGATTAATTTTTTCCAGAATCGTACAGCTCTAATTTTTCTTGACAAAATTTCAAGTATACATACAATACAAATCCAAACTGCTGGAACGTTTGTACTCGAACGCCATCTTTTTTATTTTTTTGGGCATTATCCGGGGTCACCATCCACTTCTAGTCTGAGATGCCAGCTTAGGGATGACTCATTAAGGCTTGGCTATTTGGAATTGAACTAAAATCGCGCCTGGGTGCCATTCAACCTCAATGGCATCCCAACTGCGGTGCAATTTTGCTACGTATGTCACGCGACAAATCAGTAAGAACGTGCCTGGCTCGGGGGGCCACAATTTGGTTTTCGGGCTTGTTTGCCATGACAAATGCGCATAGGGAAGCCCATTCATATTAATAGGCTGCCCTATGCGTGACCCACAGAAGTGCATGTATATTGCACCACAAAAATCGTGAGAAGGAACGTGTGTTCCAGCCATGTTAGATGTGAATAGGACCTAAAAACCTTGGTGCCCCTGCAGTTTATGGCTTTGTTAACAAATGTCAGACACAGGTCAGTCCCTGCTGCATTGAGTAACAGGATAGAGCAGGGGTGTCAAGATTTTCTGAACAAAGGGCCAGTTTATTATCTTTCAAAATTTAGAGGGGCAGAGTGTTGCCAGTAGGCATAGAATTTTTTTTTTGCATTGGTAACAATGCCCCATCATTGGTGTCACTGACTACGTTGATGGGGAGAAATCAATCAATTTTCTTTTTCCGGAAACCCGTATTTGTAGAAAATAAAATCGCATCATCTATGGCTTACCTAACTAATGGTCCATTTTAAAATAATCAAAGGATTGTCCTTATTTTACATTTCCTGCATCTGAAAGCGTACATTCCTTATTCCCTGCTAGCATTGCGTGTTTATTTTGCAAACAGTCATATCAGTAGAATATCCGGTTTCTGGAACGTTTCCTAGGGCAAGTTTTCTATGCCGCCCGATCTCTTTATCTTGAGAATCTAAAGCGATTGGGACAGGTTACCTAATCTTTCGGAGAGATGGTCCCTAGAAAGTGGTCAATGGCTACATATGCAGTGTGGTCCCTCTGGGGATATGTTGCCTCCCTTGCTGTTCATTGTGCTATACCCAGTGGTGGACAGAGGCATCAAGGGGCCCCTCTGTGACACCAACTTTTGGTCCCCCCCTCATCCCATTTAAGTACTGGTTAAGTAAAACCACTCATTCACTGGAGTTGATTTACCAAAACTGGAGAGTGCCAAATCTGGTGCAGCTGTGCTTGGCAACCAGCTTCTAACTTCAGCTTGTTCAATTAAAGTGATTGTAAATGGTGATGTTTCAAAATTTCGGCCGAAAATACTTTTTTGGGTGGTTTTCCAATAGAAAAAAAAGGTGCCAATAATGGCCACCGAAAATGCAATCAATTTCCCCAGAATCAAACCTCATCAAACGCAACATGGGTCAGTTTTCAGTGCATTTTAACCACTTGCCGACCACCCCATAGCAGATATACTGCTACAGGGTGGCAGATCTGTGCAGAGTCGTGTGTGTGTGTGTGTGTGTGTGTGTGTGTGTGACCTGGACATTTTATAGACAGGCAACAACTGCATAGAGCTGCACAATTAATCATTAAAAAATCGTGATCTCGATTCACCCCCTCTGAGATCTCTCCTGCAGAGGTTGCCCATTCTTTCATATAAACAAGTGGAGAAATTATCTGCTCACTCAGCTGCCAAAAGAAAACATCTGGGCAGTCTGCCAAGTTTTTTTTAACTTGCAAAGTTGTAACTAAGCTTCCTTCTTTGATCAAAGGGAAATAATCCAGGCAGACAAGTTTTCAGGACATTTAACCACTTAAAGTCTAAAGCAAAAAAAAAATGGTGATTCTCATTTTAGCCAGAACCGTAAAGCTCTACTACTGCAGTAGGGAACTGACACACAATATACACTCGACATCTTTCCAAATAACTGCTTTATTATGACGCAATTGAAGGTTTTTATACACATGATTACGTAGGTATCACATTAATATTATAGTTGTACGTTTATGGTAACAAGGGGCGTAACATAGGCAGGCTAAATAAAATATTAGATATGTTTGGAGCAGAAAGTAAAAAATATATATATTTTTTTCAAAATTGTTCAAAAATGTTCTTTGTTTCTAGCACAAAAAATAAAAACCGCAGAGGTGATGAAATACCAACAACGTGTGTGTGTGTGTGTATGTGTATATATATATATATATATATATATATATATATATATATATATATATATTATCATTTTTTCTTTTTTTGTTAAAAGGAAAAAAAAAAGTGTATAATCATGTGTATACTTACCTGCTCTTTGCAATGGAATTGAACCTTCCCTTCTTGGGTCCCCTACCGGTGCTCATGGCTCCTTTTATCTGTCCGGTGCCCACACGGGATGATGCTTCCCATGGGGACTAGGATGCCCACATGTCCCAGATTACTCGGGACTGTCCCGCAATTGCCATCTCTGTCCCTGGTCCCGGGCACCTTCATTCTGGGACAATACAGTGTCCCAGATTGTAATAGAGGACACAGCCACCCTTCTAACTAGATTGCCAGAACTGGTTGCTAGGGTCACCCCCACTGGGGTTTAGTAACCAGTGACATCATAGAGACATCATAGAGTCAGCAGAGAGAGGCCTGTGCCTAGTACTGCATAGCTGTCTCCACCCACCTCCTCCTTCTCCAGCGCACAGCGACATGAGGGGGAGTGACTTGGCAGTAGGGGAGGGACTGGTTGGTGTGATCTTCTTCACTCCAGTGTATCCACGGCTCCACTCCATCTCTGTCGCCCACCATCCACCACCACCTGCTACCCATCGGCATTGCATGCAGAGAGAGTGACTTGCAGCAGCCGGCCCCACCCTTTCTGTCTGTGTGCTGCTGCACTGCTGGCTGGCTTAGAAGATCCACGACTGCCCGTGGAGTTCTCCTCCTCCCGCCTGCGACCTGAGCGACTGTCTGAGGAACCAGAGTGGACCACTCCCCAGAGAGGGGATAAAGTGAGGATTGGATGGAATAGTAGTATATATTTAATGAAGAAGAAGGTGACACAAGTGGGGGACAGTAATGAAGATGGTGAGACAAGTTGGGGACAGTAAAGAAGAAGGTGAAACAAGCGAGAGACAGTAATGAAGGAGAAGGTGACACAAGTGGGGGACAGTAATGAAGGTGACACAAGGGGGGACAGTAATGAAGAAGGTGACACAAGGGGGGACAGTAATGAAGAAGGTGACACAAGTGGGGGACAGTAATGAAGAAGAAGGTGACATAAGTGGGGGACTAGAGCTGCCATGACGAGTCGACGTAATCGATTACGTCGACTACAAAAATACGTTGACGTGCGTGCAGGGCATCGATGCGTCACAGTGCTCCGTATCTCCCGCTCTCCTCCATGCTGCCATCCCCCTCTCTTCTCCCTCTCTGTGCCGCCGTCCCCCTCTCTTCTCCCCCTCGGTGCCGCCATCCCTAGGGGTGCAACGGATCGTCACCGATCCGTTATCCGAATTGGTCACCCCGCTCGGATTGGCACCTGCCGGGATCCGCGGAGTGCTCCGCGGTCTCAGCCTTAGGAGAGGCCGTGGCTTCGGCCTAGCTCCGAAGTGGCGGCCGTCTTTCTACAACCAGGTGTTTACAATGTGATTGCTCCGATGGAGCGATCACTTGTAAACAAACCGGCGTAATGACATGACGCCGGTTTCTCTCTCCCCTCTCTGTACTGATCTGTGCAGTGGAGGGGAGAGGTCAGATGGAAGCAGCCATCCCTCCATACCCAGCCCATACTCTGCCAGCCAATACTCTGCCAGCCAATACAATACTCTGCAATGCAATACAATACTCTGCAATACAATACTCAGCCAGCCAATACAATACAATACTCAGCCAGCCAATGCAATACAATACTCACTCTGCAATACAATACTCTGCAATACAATACTCTGCCAGCCAATGCAATACAATACTGTGCCAGCCAATGCAATACAATACTCTGCCAGCCAATGCAATACAATACTCTGCAATACAATACTCTGCAATACAATACTCTCAAGGTTATCCAAAGGATTAATTAGCTAATCAAAAAAAAAACACTAGATTCATAAAAAAATGTATTAAAAAAAATAATTGGATAGTCGTTGACTAATCGAAGAAATAATCAATAGATTAGTCGACAGAAAAATTAATCATTAGCTGCAGCTCTATGGGGGACAGTAATGAAGGTGGTGACACAAGTTGGGGACAGTAATGAAGAAGAAGGTGACACAAGCGGGGACAGTAATGAAGAAGGTGACACAAGTGGGGGACAGTGATGAAGGTGACAAGTGGGGGACAGCAATGAAAAAGGTGACACAAGTGGGGGACAGTAATGAAGGTGACACAAGGGGGGACAGTAATGAATAAGGTGACACAAGTGGGGAACAGTAATGAAGAAGGTGACGGGGGGCAGTAATGAAGGTGACACAAGGGGGGACAGTAATGAAGAAGGTGACACAAGTGGGGGACAGTAATGGAGACGGTGACACAAGTGGGGGGCACAGTAATGAAGGAGAAGGTGACACGGGTGGGGAACAATAATGAAGGTGACACAAGTGGGGGACAGTAATATATGTGACACAAGTGGGGGACAGTAATGAAGAAGGTGACACCAGTGCGGGACAGTAATGAAGAAGGTGACACCAGTGCGGGACAGTAATGAAGAAGGTGACACAAGTGGTGGGCTGTAATGAAGAAGGTGACACAAGTGGTGGGCTGTAATGAAGAAGGTGACACAAGTGGGGGACAGTAATGAAGAAGGTGACACAAGTGGTGGGCTGTAATGAAGAAGGTGACACAAGTGGGGGACAGTAATGAAGAAGGTGACACAAGTGGTGGGCTGTAATGAAGAAGGTGACACAAGTGGGGGACAGTAATGAAGAAGGTGACACAAGTGGAAGACAATAATGAAGAAGGTGACACAAGTGGGGGACAGTAATGAAGAAGGTGACACAAGTGGGGGGCAGTAATGAAGAAGAGGTGACATCAGTGGGGGACAGTAATGAAGCTGACAACTGAGGGAATAGTAATAATAAAGAAGGTGACACAAATGGGAGACAGTAATGAAGAAGAGGTTACACAAGTGGGGGACAGTGATGAAGGTGACACAAGTGGGGGACAGTAATGAAGAAGAGGGGGACACAAGTTGGGCACAGTAATTAAGGTGACACCAGTGGGGGACAGTAATGAAGAAGTTGACAGAAGTGGGAGACAGTAATAAAGAAGAGGGTGACACAAGTTGGGCACAGCAATGAAGATAACACCAGTGGGGAACAGTAATGAAGAAGATGACATAAGTGGGGGACAGTAATGAAGAAGAGGTTGCACAAGTGGGGGACAGTGATGAAGGTGACACAAGTGGGGGACAGTAATGAAGAAGGTGACACAAGTGGGGGACAGTAATGAAGAAGAAGGTGACACAAGTGGGGGACTATAATGAAGGTGACACAAGTGGGCAACAGTAATGAAGAAGAGGTGACATCAGTGGGGGACAGTAATGAAGCTGACAACTGAGGGAATAGTAATAATGAAGAAGGTGACACAAGTGGTGGACTGTAATGAAGAAGGTGACACAAATGGGAGACAGTAATGAAGAAGAGGTTACACAAGTGGGGGACAGTGATGAAGGTGACACAAGTGGGGGACAGTAATGAAGAAGAGGGGGACACAAGTTGGGCACAGTAATTAAGGTGACACCAGTGGGGGACAGTAATGAAGAAGGTGACACAAGTGGGAGACAGTAATGAAGAAGAGGGTGACACAAGTTGGGCACAGCAATGAAGATAACACAAGTGCGGAACAGTAATGAAGAAGATGACATAAGTGGGGGACAGTAATGAAGAAGAGGTGACACAAGTGGGGGACAGTGATGAAGGTGACACAAGTGGGGGACAGTAATTAAGAAGAAGGTGACACAAGTGGGGGACTATAATGAAGCTGACACAAGTGGGGGACAGTAATGAAGAAGAGGTGACAAGTCATCCTCATCATTATCATCTTTTTTTTGGATTGGTGACGGGGGGGATTGGATGGGGGTATTTGAATGTCAGTTTCAGAATGTGGTCACCCTAATGGTGGGCACTCGTGTGTGCTGGCTCGTTCACACAAGCAGGCGCGCTTAAAAGTGCTCATAGCGACTGCCTGCCGGTGTGCATTGCTATGTGTGATGTGATAAATTGTTCAAATGCATAGCAGTGCTCGATTATTTTTTCATTCAATACATTTTTGGTGGGTTTTCCAAGGAACGAAATGTACATAAGAATATAGACATGTAAAGATTATTGTCAACCGTAAAAAGCCCTATCCCTAGTATTGTACAATAATGGTAGTAAATAGGAAGTGAGAAGATAACCAAGTTGGGTGGTTTTGCTCCGCTGACTGGAAGGGATGGGGTAAGTCTTGTGGCGGAGGGGGGGGGAGGGGAATAATAAAGCCAGGTTTTGGAACCAATTCCGGGTCTACCTTCCTTTTTCTTACCATGCTTGATATAACCTAATCTTCATTTAACTCTTTGCTTGACCATGTGCTCTGATGTGGAGCCTTCCAATGTGTTTTATTTATTTCTTTTTTTGTAATGCACACCAGCGCAGCATGTTGATTTGCTTGTCACACCAGTGTGGTTTGTAGACATACATAGAATTTAAAGAGAGTCATTTTGATGTTGATTTGCTTGTGTGTAGGGCAATCGGGTTGCTTTTTTTTTTTTTTTTTATTATATTTTTTAACTCTCTTTTTTTTTAATTCTTTTTTTATTTTTTATTTAAGCTCGGTTCACACTTGTGATGCGGGAACCCTGCAAAACCACTGTGCATCGCACCCGACTAGCACAGCAGTTCACACTGCCATATGCGAACTGCCAGCAGTGTCAATACATTTTTAATGACACTCCCATTTCAGTTCACCTATCCCACTGCGAACTGACAGTTCGGACAGGAATCGGATCGCATAGGTGTGAACACCCATGCAAGCCCATTCTGTTGCAGACCAAAAAAGGGTCCTGTACAAGTTTGACCCGAATGCGATGCGATATCAGTCATACTATCTGTATGGCTGAAATTGTATCACACGGACATCGCATGTGATTTGCACTGCAGTGTGGTGCGAATCACATGCGATCCTGGAGAGTGCAATGGTGTGAACTGGCACTCAGTGTTATTTCTGTAACAAGGGGGCTAGTAAGCCCCCTATGTAATGGCGTATCATCCATGGGTGCAATATGTGCGGTTCACATGGGTTCTAAAGGACGAGGTGCACCCTCCCATTGTACAACATGGGCAGACGCCAGTTCCTTGCCTTTCTTGTCTGGGCAAGGAAGCTGGCTGCACGTAACAGTTAACCCCCCCCCCCCTGCCTACTGGAGGGGGAGCTAAACCCCACAGCTGTCGGCCACATCTATTCTATATTGCCAGTGGGCGCTCATGAAGAGCTTGCTGGTTACTGGACAGCTGTCATCTGGTGAGGAATGAATGTTTCATCTGATCCTCTCCCCCTGCCACTCTGCCCAGCGCCTGATCCCCTCCACATCCAGTGCCAGAGCTGCAGCAAAGATTCATTTAACACCAGGGGGAGCGGCGGGGTTGAGGATCAGAAGAAACATTCATTTTTTTCCAGATAACAGCTGTCAAGTAATCAGTCGGCGCTTCACTAGGGGCACTTTCTTTTTTCTTTGCTCAGAAGGGCCCAACTTATGATCCTGCATGCAGGGCCACTGCTTGCATAAAATGCCCGTGCCCCTATGTGATAATGTGGACCGGTGACAAGTAGTCCTTATTAATACATCAGGGACCTATTTGACTGCTTATGTTGCCTCTGCCCTCCACTGCAGCTAATCAAGTACAGATTGTGCTTGATTGACTGCTCACCCAGCCACAGCAGCCAGGGAATGACCACTCTGAACCCGTTAATGATGAAATGCTCATCACTTCACCTTCATTCATCCGTACCCATGAGCTCCTCCTGCACTGCATCCTGAAACTAGTTGCCGTGGTCCTGGGCCCTCGGAGCAGCGGTTCAATAAAGTACTGTAAGACGCCTTTCACACTTGAGTTTTTTTTCAGCGTTAAAAAAAAAGCTCTGGAAAGAAGCCTCATCTGCAATCCCAATGTGAAAGCCCAAGTGCTTTAACAGCCCTTTCACACTGCCAGCCCCTGAAAAACACTCATAAAACGACGCTTAAACTAGTGGCGCTTTACCAGCGAGAGAGAGCGCTAGTGGGGTGCTTTTAACCCCCGCTAGTGGCCAAATAAAGGGTTTAAAAGCGCTCCACAAAGAGCTGCTGCCAAAAGCGCTTTGCAGGCGTTTTGCAGGCGCTTCACATTGATTTCAATGGGAAGGGGTGCTTTAGGAACGGTGTATTCACCACTCCAAAAGCTCTGCAAAGAAGCTGCTTGCAAGGACTTTTTTTGACGCCCTGCCAGCGCAGCGCCTCAGTGTGAAAGCACTCGGGCTTTCACATTGGGATTGCAGATGAAACTTCTTTCAGGCGCTTTACAGGCGCTTTTTTAACGCTAAATCGCCTGAAAAACGCCATAGTGTGAAAGGGGCCTCAGTGTGAAAGCACTCGGGCTTTCACATTGGGATTGCAGATGAGGCTTCTTTCAGCCGCTCTAAAGGCGCTTTTTTAAATGCTAAAGCGCCTGAAAAACGCCCGAAAAATGCCCCAGTGTGAAAGGGGTCTAAAAACTTTATAGCCACCCAGATCACATTTGGTAAAAAGCTGGGAGTCGAGTGAAAAATATGATACCAGTTCCACAACTGCAGCTTGTTTTACCCATTTGAAGTTCAGGCCATTTAGAAGTCGACCTTTGGACGGCAAGTATTAGGGAAAGTTTCACGTTTTTTCGATCGTTCATGAATATAATGTGGAATTAGAACATCAGGTCTGTAAACAGGAATATTCCCAGGGAGAGAAAAAACAAATGTGGAATATCTGTGCTGGGATGGTCCTGGAGAGATGGGCTCAATGAACAACAGTCGGGAAGGGGAGGTTATTTGAAGTTGCTCTTTGGTTTTTGGGCCGAGTGATGAGGATCGCCAAATTGACTGTGCTGGGAGAGACACCTCTGCATACAATTTAATGCTTTTATAATTCACTAAGTGTAATTTATCAATAGAATAGGCCAGCCCAAGGAACCTGAAAATCTGGTTTAATTATCAGATTTCAAGGTTGTTTTGTTGCTAATTGTTTGTTTTCGAATTTCCATTTGTGCTAGTTCCATTCTATTCTAGAACCTTTTGCCTCCACTCCCATTTTAATTATTATATAGCTGAATCTCACATTTCCAATTTTAGATTTCTGTAACTCCTATTTTATTCTATTTTTAGATGTATCCTCTTGTCAGTTATAGATATGCAATGGATATGCAATGGTTCAGTGATTGTTAGAACAGTCAGGGAAATGTCATTGTCAGAAGGCGTTAGTCGGTGACACCCCTTATAACTCTCTTTGCAAAGGGAGAACTATATTGGAACTTCAATTTTTGCATGGATTTCATGGCACTGTTACATTGGTTCAGCTTGGACCATGCAAGTATCATATGCCATACATGATGTACCACTGTGGAAGTGAAGAATAGTTGCCGCTGCTACAAGGACCTTGTTGTCTCTGGATCCTTTTCTAAGTAACAACTCTACTGCATAGTTGCTTGTTCAGAAAGTAGAATGTCCATCTATGGGTAACCCTGGTGCTTTTGTTCTTCTACATCCTGTAGGACTGATGTGGAAGCAGAGAATCAATGTAGTAGTCTACCAAACCTATGTTTGCTTGGCATTGAAAACATTCACAGAAAATGTCTTTAAATTTTTTGAAGTAGAAAGTTGTCATAATCTCCACCTTGTCCAATCAGAAAAAGCTTTGCATTCCTTGAGAAAGACACAAGGCCTTCTTTGAATAGTGCCCATGCTGAGCCAGCATGGGACCTGGAAGACTACTCCATTGATTCTCTACTTCCACAGTGGTGGTCCTACAGCATGGATATGCAATTAGCGGACCTCCAGCTGTTGCAAAACTACAAGTCCCATCATGCCTCTGCCTCTGGGTGTCATGCTTGTGACTGTGAGAGTCTTGCTATGCCTCATGGGACTTGTAGTTCTGAAACAGCTGGAGGTGCACTAATTGCATATCCCTGTCCTACAGGGTGAAGAATGGAACATGGGTGCCATTCACAGAGTATCTTGTATTTCATTCAAAGTGGAGAGGTGTCACTATCTCCACCTCGTCCAAACAGGGAATAATATACATTAATTTAGAAAAATGTAAGGCACCTTGTGAATGGTGCCCATACCGAGCGCATACAGGACCTGGAAGACTACTACATTGATTCTCTGCTTTCACATCAATCCTACAAGATGTAGAAGAACAAAGACCCAAGGGTAACCCATAGATGGACGTTCTAAGTTCCACAATTAGATGTCTGGTATTGGGAGGATGACCTGGGAGTAACCAAATTTATACAGGGGCCGCCTGGTTCTAGCACTTTATAATCTCCCTTGATTATACAAGTGCAGGGCAGCTTGGCAGTCACCATTTATGGCTTCTGCCACTGAAGTTGAAAAAAAACTGAAATTTGATGCATACTTCTTCCTCATTCTTAAGTTCTGGTCTACAGCTCTGGTGCATATGCGGGCAGGCTGAATGTAAAAGAGGAAATGTTTAGGCTTGGTCTTTGAGGATGACTGTGAAAGTACTTGAGGGGGGTTATATTTACTAGGCAATGTTTTTGCCTAGGCAGGAACCATCTGTATATGGCACCTTGTGATCTCCATTGATTACATGAGTGCAGTGCAGCTTGGCTAGATTCATTAATGGCTCCTGCCTTTGAAGACCTTGAATCAAACCTCATTAACATTATTGCCTAAGTGAGAATAACATGTCCCATTCCTGCAGCTTCCTGGCCATTCTTTCTCCTTGTCTTGCGGTTGTTGAGTTCATCTGAAGCAGCTCTTCCCCAACAATGGAACAGACGTTGCACTAGTCGTCTCTTTGGTGATTTCTGTTGTCAGTCAACATGATAATAAAGACACAAGCTGAGTCGGTTTATAATTGTAGCTCTTAAAGCGGGAGTCCGCCGTTTTTTTTTTTTAAAGCCAGCAGCTACAAATACTGCAGCTGCTGACTTTTAAAATAATGACACTTACCCGCCCAGCGTGCCCGCGATGTCGGCACCCGAAGCCGATCTCTCGATCGTCTCTCGGGTGCTGCCGCCACCATCTTGGCTATGGGAATCAGGAAGTGGAGCCTTGCGGCTTCATTTCCCGGTGCCCTACTGTGCATGCGCAAGTCGCGCTGCGCAATAAGGATGGTCCCCGCTGTCTCTGGGATCCGTGTGTTTCCCAGCAGACAGCGGGGGACCTGCGGAAAGGGGCGTAGATTCTGCGGAAAGGGGGCGTAGATTCTGCAGATATCTATGCCGGAAGTGGGTGCAGATACCTGTACTGTACAGGTACCTGCACCCCCTCCCCCCTGAAAGGTGCCAATTGTGGCGCCGGAGAGGGGGAGGGTTCCAATGAGCGAAAGCTCCACTTTAGGGTGGAGCTCCGCTTTAAAATTCCTTGTTTTTAGGAGTGTCAGACTGTTATATTGAACATTCAATGACACGTCCATTTGACTGGAGGCATTTAGCCGAGGCTCGCCTTAGTGCTGCTGTATAATCAGTGCATTTTTCAATTTTTTCTGAACTTTTTTTTGTAGCAGTTTTACACATTTTTATTGCATTTTCATTCTCCATGTTTTGTTTTTTTGTTTTTTTACACACCAAAAATGAAAGTACTTGTGCTTTTCATCTGCTCCCCATTTAAAGCGGAGGTCCACCCTAAAGTGGACCTTCCGCTCATCGGAACCCTCCCCCCCTCCGGCGCCACAATTGGCACCTTTCAGGGGGGAGGGGGGTGCAGATACCTGTACAGTACAGGTATCTGCACCCACTTCGGGGATAGCTCTCTGCGGAAAGGGGCGTAGATTACGCCCCTTTCCACAAGTGCCCGCCCCTTTCCGCAAGTGCCCCGCTGCCTGCTGGGAAACACACAGATCCCAGAGGCAGCGGGGACCGTCCTTATTGCGCAGTGCGACTCGCGCATGCGCAGTAGGGAACCGGGAAATGAAGCCGAAAGGCTCCATTTTCTGATTCCCATACCCAAGATGGCGGCGGCAGCACCCGCTGGACAGGTAAGTGTCACTATTTTAAAAGTCAGCAGCTGCAGTATTTGTAGCTGCTGGCTTTAAAAAAAAAAAAAAAACGCGGAGTCCCGGCGGACTCCCGCTTTAAGTCTACGTGGCCAAAAAAAGCTACATGCAGCACCAAAAAAAAGCACCTGCAACTTCAAAAATCATACTGTGCTAGGACTGTGCTAGGTTATATTGATGTGAACACCTGCAGGACCAGGGATACAAAGCAGCCAGAGGGAGGGCCTGGCATCCGTCTTCAGGAGGACCGACTGCCTGAATCCTATAGAAACAGCCAGCTCCCATTAGTGGGGAGGGCCAAGATGGTGATTCGGGGGCCAAGGTTATATCTAGATTGAGGGTGTCAGTGGGACAATGCTGGGTTTTCTGGGCAGGTGACAATGTTTTGAAGAGAACCCAGCAGTACAAGTAAGTGGCAGGAAAAAAAATGGTAGAGGCGTGAAGTTCCTCTTTAAATTGCGCCTTTGTGAAAGGCACCCTTCTGTCTGGGTCCCGCGGCTCATGGCCTGGCACAACTACAATAACACATCTAAAGAACACGCATTCTGTTCTAGTTTTGTTTATTTATCCTCTTTCCTGCTATGCTGAAGCCACTCGTGTACTGCCATACCTCCCAGCTTTTTGAGATGAGAATGAGGGACACCTATCAGCAAAAGTATGCAGGCATAGGACACACCTCCTCACCACGCCCCCTTAAAGGGGAATTGTACAAAAAAACAAGATTGGTTAAACCCACAAGGGCTTTTTTTTTTATCACTGATATTCCTTTATATTGGCTTTTGGAATTTACAAATGCAGCAATTTAGAAATTAGAGGAAAGGTTTAGCACTGGAAAATACTTTTTGATAGATGAAAATAGGATTTTTATATACAGCTTACCTGTAAAATCCTTTTCTTGAGAGTACATCACAGGACACAGGAGCTCATTTCATAGTGGGTTATATAGGCACCTCTGGTGATTGGACACTGGTTAACCCCCAATTAAGGAGAATTCCTCCCCTATATAACCCCTCCCATATGGGAGGCACCTCAGTTTTATAGCAAAGCAATAAGAAACCACGTAAAACCCAAGAGGGGCGGGAGCCCTGTGTCCCGTGATGTACTCTCAAGAAAAGGATTTTACAGGTAAGCTGTATATAAAAATCCTATTTTCTTGATCATACATCACGGGACACAGGAGCTCATTACATAGTGGGATACCCATAGCAATGCTCAGATTGAGGGATGGGAGACACAGATCATAATTATAGACCTCCATGGACCGGAGGACCTAAACTGCAGCCTGCAGTACACTGCGGCCAAAGGCGATATCCTCTTGCCCTCTGACATCCACCTGATAGAATCTGGGGAATGTGTGGACTGATGACCAAGTTGCAGTCTTACAGATCTGAGCCAGGGAGGCCTGGTGATGCACTGCCCAAGAAGCACTTACAGCCCTAGTTGAGTGCGCTTTCACTTGAAAAGGAGGGATTTTTCCCTCTAACACTATAGGCCTGAGAAATAATCTGTCTAATCCACCTTGAGAGAGTGGATTTTGACGCCGCCTGGCCCTTCCTAGGGCCTTCCGGCAAAATAAACAAGCAATCAGTTTTCCTTATCTGAGCAGTTGCTTGAAGATATATACTGATTGCTCTAACCACATCTAAAGTGTGCAAAGATTCTTCTTCTGCGGACTGTGGATCCGGAAAAAAGGATGGTAGGATTACATCTTGATTCAAATGGAATCCCGAAACCACCTTAGGTAGAAAGGACCTGTTGGGGTGCATGACCACCCGGTCCTTATGAACAATTAGATACGGCTCTTTGCTGGAGAGAGCTGCTAGTTCTGACACTCTTCTAGCCGTGGAAATGGCTACCAAGAAAACCAATTTTTTGGTCAAAAGAACTAATGAAGCCAGATGCAAAGGTTCAAAAGGTTGCCCCTGCAAAGCCGAGAGAACCAAATTTAGATCCCATGGGCATACCGGAGGTTTGACTGGCGGCCTTATCCGCATAGCCCCCTGGATGAAAGCCCACACCAGGGAATGCGATGCAAGTGGCTTCTGAAAAAACACTGACAAGGCCGAAATCTGCACCTTGATAGTGCTTATGGCCAAATTCATTTCTAGGCCTGACTGGAGAAAGGCCAAGATCCTGCTAATGACATACTTTCTAGGATGCCATTTCCTGAGTTCACACCAGGAAACATATGCCTTCCAGATTTTGTAATAAATAAGCCTGGAGGCCGGCTTTCTGGCATTGACCAGAGTAGAAAGGACTGGCCCCGAAAGCCCACGGTCTCTCAGAATGTGGGTCTCAGCAGCCAAACCGTCAAATTTAGACTGTGTAAAGCAGGATGGTAGATTGGACCCTGTGAGAGCAGATCTGGCCGGAGAGGGAGGATCCACGGCCTCCCTACTGCCAACTTCATGATCTCTGCATACCGCAGTCGCCTGGGCCAAGCCGGGCTACCAAAAGGACCGACTTTGTTTCCCTCTTGACTCTTCCCAGGAACCGCGACAGTAGCGGGCTCGGGGGAAAGGCATAAATCAGATTGTACTGATCCCAGGGAACTGTCAGAGCATCCGACCCCTGAGCAAGTGTATCTCTTGTTCTTGACACGAATTTGTCCAGTTTTCTGTTGAACCTGTAGGCAAACAAATCTACGTCTGGAGTACCCCACCTGTGACATATGTTCCGAAACACGTCGGGGTGCAGAGCCCATTCTCCTGGGCACAACTGCAGGCGGCTCAGAAAATCCACCTGTCAATTTTCCACTCCTGGAATGAAGACTGCAGAAAGGCATGGAACATGCTTTTCTGCCCAGACAAGTATGCGATTCACCTCTTTTTGCGCTACCAGACTCCTGGTACCGCCTTGGTGATTGATATAGGCCACTGCTGTGGCCCCCGTGGCGCGCTCTTGCTGGGCCCCCGTGGCGCACTCTTCTTGCTGGGCCCCCGTGGCGCGCTCTTCTTGCTGGGCCCCCGTAGCGAGCTCTTCTGGCTGGGCCCCCGTGGCGCGCTCTTCTGGCTGGGCCCCCGGGCATGCTCTTCTGGCTGGGCCCGACGCCACTGCCATCTGGCTGGGCCCCTACACCGCTCCTGTCTGGCTAGGCCCCCGTGCCTCTCCATCCTAGCTGGGCCCCCACGCCTCTCCGTCCTGGCTGGGCCCCTGCGCCTCTCCGTCCTGGCTGGGCCCCCACGCCTCTCCGTCCTGGCTAGGCCCCCGCGCCTCTCCGTCCTGGCTAGGCCCCCGCGCCTCTCCGTCCTGGCTGGGCCCCTGCGCCTCTCCGTCCTGGCTGGGCCCCTGCGCCTCTCCGTCCTGGTTGGGCCCCTGCGCCGCTGCCATCTGGCTGGGCCCCTGCACCTCTCCCTTCTAGATGGAATATAGATAGAGCTGCATTCATTTGTGTCTTTTATGTTTGCCTGACGTTGGCTTTACCGATGGTTGCTTACCATACATGCAGTATAGCAGATGTGAGTGTCATTTGTCATCATTAATGTTTAATAGGTATGAGTGTGTCACTGGGTTGTAAACTTAGAACCAGATTCATGCGCTGCATCAGTTCTTGTAACATTGCACTTTGCTCTCTCTATTATTTAAAGGAAATTGTGCTGAGAGATACACTGAGACTGCTAGAGCTCAACTCCTTCTGAAAAGGCTTTCTTCTATACACTATACTATATTACCAAAAGTATTGTAACGCCTGCCTTTACACGCACATAAACTTTAATGGCATCCCAGTTTTCAACTCTTCTGGGAAGGCTGTCCACAAGGTTTAGGAGTGTGTCTATGGGAATGTTTGACCATTCTTCCAGAAGCGCATTTGTGAGGTCATGCACTGATGTTGGACGAGAAGGCATGGTTTGCAGTCTCTGCTCGAATTCTTTCCAAAGGTGTTTTATTGGGTTGCAGGCCAGTCAAGTTCCTCCTTCCCAAACTCACTCATCCATGTCTTTATGGATCTTGCTTTGTGCACTGGTGGCATTCATGTTGGAACAGGAAGGGCCCATCCTCAAGCTGTTCCCACAAAGTTGGGAGCATGAAATTGTCCAAAATGTCTTGGTATGCTGACGCCTTAAGAGTTCCCGTCACTGGAACTAAGGGGCCAAACCCAACCCTTGGAAAACAACCCCACACCACAATCCCCCCTCCACCAAATGATTTGGACCAGTGCACAAAAGCAAGGTCCATAAAGACATGGATGAGAGCGTTTGGGGTGGAGGAAGTTGACTGGCCTGCACAAAGCCCTGACCTCAACCCGATAGAACACCTTTGGGGTGAATTGGAGCAGAGACTGCAAACCAGTCCTTCCCGTCCAACATCAGTTCCTGACCTTACAAATGTGCTTCTGAAAACATGGTCAAACCTTCCTAAAATGTGTTGGCTTTTATTAAATGTAGCCTAAAATTCTACTTTCGTTGGTATCAGTGGGGGGGAATAGTGTCCCAATTGTTGGTGTGGGAAGGAATTATACCCCATCAATGGTGTCAAATAAATTAATTGTGCCCCATCGTTGATGTCAGTGGGAAGAATAGTGCCCTATCGTTGGTGCCAGCAACAGGAATTATGCCCCATGGATGGAATAGTGCCCTGAGGACCAGATATAGGAAAGCAAAGGGCTGAAGTTTGGAGACCACTAGACTAAAGTGATGCAGATGAGGATGGATTTAATATTACCTTTATATCAGTGATTCTCAACCAGGGTTCCGTGGAACACCAGGGTTCCTCCAGAAGTTACTAGGGGTTCCTTCAGCATTGGGCAATTTCTGCCTCTCAGATAAGTTCCCACTGACACCATTGATCTTTTTAACTATCTGTAAGGAGGTAATTCTTCCCAATGACCACAAGTGTAAGGACCATTCTTCCCACTGACCATCACACTAATGTATCATGAGTTCCAGATCTCGAATTTTTAGCAGGGGTTCCCCGAGACCTCTGTGTTGAAAAGGTTGAGAAAGGCTGCCTTTATATAGTTATTAAGCCACGCGGGTGACATGATTACATTGCCGTGCCTGTGATTGGGAAAGCGTTGGGGAGCCTGCTGTAGTGAGGGATCGGGTCAGTAAAAGTACTTGTTAAGGATACCCTAGACCAGTGATGGCAAACCTTGGCACCCCAGGTGTTTTGCAACTACGTTTCCCATGATGTTCAACTACACTGCAGAGGGCATGAGCATCATGGGGAAATGTAGTTTCAAAACATCTTGGATGCCAAGGTTCGCCATCACTGCCCTAGGCATAAACTTTTGCAGTGAGAAGGGGTTGCCCCACTGCAATCTGTACTTACCTTTGCCTTAACGGACAGGAGCTCCCTCACTGGTATCAACATCTTCGCCCGGGTGCTGGTCTTCAGCCATCTTGATTGGCCAGTGCCAGAGGACATCTGTTCCGCACATTCACAGGATAGCAGTCATCCTGGCACACAGGCATTTCGCTGCAATGCAGACTGAGCTGCGCATACGCAACGCAGTGTACATTCTACAGATCTACAGACTGTTTTTATTTCAGAATGTGTGTATATATATATATATATATATATACAGTGGTGTGAAAAAGTGTTTGCCCCCTTCCTCATTTCCTGTTCATTTGCATGTTTGTCACACTTAAGTGTTTCGGAACATCAAACCAATTTAAACAATAGTCAAGGACAACACAAGTAAACACAAAATGCAATTTGTAAATGAAGGTGTTTATTATTAAAGGTGAAAAAAAATCCAAACCATCATGGCCCTGTGTGAAAAAGTGATTGCCCCCCTTGTTAAAACATACTATAACTGTGGTTGTCCACACCTGAGTTCAATTTCTCTAGCCACACCCAGGCCTGATTATTGCCACACCTGTTCACAATCAAGGCATCACTTAAATAGGAGCTGCTTGACACAGTAAGGTCCACCAGAAGATCCTTAAAAGCTACACATCATGCCGAGACCCAAAGAAATTCAGGAACAATTGAGAAAGAAAGTAATTGAGATCTATCAGTCTGGAAAGGGTTATAAAGCCATTTCCAAAGCTTTGGGAATCCAGCGAACCACAGTGAGAGCCATTATCCACAAATGGCGAAGACATGGAACAGTGGTGAACCTTCCCAGGAGTGGCCGGCCGCCCAAAATTACCCCAAGAGCGCAGCGACGACTCATCCAAGAGGTCACAAAAGACCCCACAACAACGTCCAAGGAACTGCAGGCCTCACTTGCCTCAGTTAAGGTCAGCGTTAATGCCTCCACCATCAGGAAAAGACTGGGCAAAAATGGCCTGCATGGCAGAGTTCCAAGGAGAAAACCACTGCTGAGCAAAAAGAACATCAAAGCTCGTCTCAATTTCTCCACAACTTATCTTGATGATCCCCAAGATTTTTGGGACAACATTCTGTGGACCGATGAGACAAAAGTGGAACTCTTTGGAAGGTGTGTATCCAAGTATATCTGGCGTAGAAGGAACACTGCATTTCATAAAAAGAACATTATACCAACAGTAAAATATGGTGGTGGTAGTGTGATGGTCTGGGGCTGTTTTGCTGCTTCAGGACCTGGAAGACTTGCTGTGATAAAAGGAACTATGAATTCTGCTGTCTACCAAGAGATCCTGAAGGAGAATGTCCGACCATCTGTTCGTGTACTCAAGCTGAAACGAACTTGGGTTCTGCAGCAGGACAATGATCCTAAACACACCAGCAAGTCCACCACCGAATGGCTGAAGAAAAACAAAATGAAGACTTTGGAGTGGCCTAGCCAAAGTCCTGACCTGAATCCTATTGAGATGTTGTGGTATGACCTTAAAAAGGCCGTTCATGCTCGAAAACCCTCTAATGTAACTGAATTAGGACAATTCTGCAAAGATGAGTGGGCCAAAATTCCTCCAGGACGCTGTAAAAGCCTCATTGCACGTTATCGCAAATGCTTGGTTGCAGTTGATGCTGCTAAGGGTGGTCCAACCAGTTATTAGGTTTAGGGGGCAATCACTTTTTCACACAGGGCCATGATGGTTTGGATTTTTTTTCACCTTTAATAATAAACACCTTCATTTACAAATTGCATTTTGTGTTTACTTGTGTTGTCCTTGACTATTGTTTAAATTGGTTTGATGTTCCGAAACACTTAAGTGTGACAAACATGCAAAGGAACAGGAAATGAGGAAGGGGGCAAACACTTTTTCACACCACTGTATATATATATATATATATATATATATATATATATATACATACACGACCTGTCTGCTTGCAGGCTGTAGAATGCACACTGCGTTGTGTATGCGCAGCTCAGTTTTCATTGCAGCGCAATGCCTGTGTGCCAGGATGACTGCACGTCTGTGAATGCGCGGAACAGAGTGGCTCTGTGCTAATCACATGCAATCGGCACTGTCCAGACAGAGGGTCAGGGGTCCTGCAGCCTCATAGGACAGTCAGAAGAGAATGAAAACTCCTCCCACAAGCTTTAACCAGACACTGATAGAGGTCACAAGACTGCTATATACTGCTGATGAGAAAAGGTATTTAGCAGTTTATATTTACTAAAACGATTGCATTTCCGTGTACTGTGTACTGTGCGAGACCAGATATAGTGAATGCAGGCTCCTGGGAGGGGGTGACATTATATAGATGAATCTTGTCTGAAGTGCAAGGTCTGCTTTAGCTTGTGCCTATTCAGTGTTAAAATGATATATTACACACAAGGCGAGGCCTGTGAAGTTTATACACCTCATAAAATTATAGTGACATATAATAACTATATTCCAACTTCCTGGTCTGTTTTCTGTTCCTCTCCATAAAGAATTGTGCATTTACATCTCATTATTATGAAGAGGGAAATTAATGGCAGTCATACAGTGAAGACGAGTCCGAGTCTGGAGTAGTTTCTTTTACACGGTTTTGCCTTTTTTTTGTTACCCAAAAACTTTGCAGCGCTGCTCCACGCAGGAACATATTGTCGTTTCCCCTCAGTTCTCAGGTGTAGGGGCGCCGGCGTTCAAATGTCACATCCAGCCTTATTGATAACAAGCATCGGGAATGCCGCTCTCCCACCTGACCTGTGCAAAGTGTATTATACGGCCTCAGCCAGGGTTACTCAACCAACAACGTTCCTGATGCATTTCGCCACCATGCATCGGGGCTATGTCTAAGGATTGGTGGGCAGGTGAAATGCATCAGTGGAGTAATGTTGGGTGAGGCCGTAAAATGCACTTTACACAGGTCAGATTGGAAAGCGGTGTTCCCAATGCTTGTCCTTTTTTTTTACTTTTTTTTTGTGTCTCCTTATAAATGTCCAGTACTCCTTCAGTTTCCGCCTAATATTTCGAAGCCCCCAAAACACTCACATTCTCTACCTAATAAAATATTTCTGCCTCCTGCTTTTCTATATAAAGAGAATGTCTAGGTTGGCCTTTCTCAACCTTTTCAACACAGAGGAACCCTTGAGTTCATTTTCAGGTCTCGGGGAACTCCTGCTAATAAAGACTATACCTACAACTCATGATATATTAGTGTGATGTCAGTGGGAAGAATGCTCCTTACATTTGTGGTCATTGAGAAGAATGCTCCTTACATTTGTGGTCAGTGAGAAGAATGCTCCTTACATATGTGGTCAGTGAGAAGAATGCTCCTTACATTTGTGGTCAGTGAGAAGAATGCTCCTTACATTTGTGGTCAGTGAGAAGAATGCTCCTTACATTTGTGGTCATTGGGAAGAATGCTCCTTACATTTGTGGTCAGTGAGAAGAATGCTCCTTACATTTGTGGTCAGTGAGAAGAATGCTCCTTACATTTGTGGTCAGTGAGAAGAATGCTCCTTACATTTGTGGTCAGTGAGAAGAATGCTCCTTACATTTGTGGTCAGTGAGAAGAATGCTCCTTACATTTGTGGTCAGTGAGAAGAATGCTCCTTACATTTGTGGTCATTGAGAAGAATGCTCCTTACATTTGTGGTCAGTGAGAAGAATGCTCCTTACATTTGTGGTCAGTGAGAAGAATGCTCCTTACATTTGTGGTCATTGAGAAGAATGCTCCTTACATTTGTGGTCATTGGGAAGAATGCTCCTTACATTTGTGGTCAGTGAGAAGAATGCTCCTTACATTTGTGGTCAGTGAGAAGAATGCTCCTTACATTTGTGGTCATTGAGAAGAATGCTCCTTACATTTGTGGTCATTGAGAAGAATGCTCCTTACATTTGGGGTCATTGAGAGGAATGCTCCTTACATTTGGGGTCATTGAGAAGAATGCTCCTTAAGCCGCGTACACACGGGCGGACTGTATGGCCTACTTAGTCCGTCATACAATCCGACGGACAGTCCGTCATACTTTCGAATGAACAGACTTGACCACACACGGATGCAAAACAGTCAGTCGAAAGCTTGCACGATGACGTGTACAGAGCGTACGACGGGACTAGAAATAGGAAGTCCAATACACAGCAATGCAACCTTTCGCCGTGTAAATCCTTTCTGAGCATGCGCCATTCTTATTCCGTCGAACTAGCATACTGACGAGCGGATTGTCCGCTGAAACCAAAGTATGACGGACAGAATTTCGAAAAATCCAAAATACTTAGTACGCCAGACTGCACGCTGAAAAAGTCTGCTGAAGTCCACACACGAGCGGACTGTCCGCTGAAATGTGTTTCGACGGACTAAGTAGGCCATACAGTCCGCCCGTGTGTACGCGGCTTTACATTTGTGGTCATTGGGAAGAATGCTCCTTACATTTGGGAAGAATGCTCCTTACATTTGTGGTCATTAGGAAGAATGCTCCTTACATTTGGGAAGAATGCTCCTTACATTTGTGGTCATTGGGAAGAATGCTCCTTACATTTGGGAAGAATGCTCCTTACATTTGGGAAGAATGCTCCTTACATTTGTGGTCATTGGGAAGAATGCTCCTTACATTTGGGAAGAATGCTCCTTACATTTGGGAAGAATGCTCCTTACATTTGTGGTCATTGGGAAGAATGCTCCTTACATTTGTGGTCATTGGGAAGAATGCTCCTTACATTTGGGAAGAATGCTCCTTACATTTGTGGTCATTGGGAATGACCTAATTACAGGTAGATAAATAGATCAATGGTGTCAGTGGGAACTTATCTGAGAGGCAGAAATCTCTTTAGCATCTGCTGTCAATATGAGTGAGGAATGATAATTAGTATGGTAATTTGTGTTATTATGGAAAGAGGCGTACACCAATTCAATGCAAATCTCCTTCAGTCCATCCAAATTCTCCCGCACCAACTCATCAGAGAGACACATTTATTGGATTCCGGAACAGATGACATAACCCAGCAGGGAATTTGTAAATATTACAATGGTCAGAAGTACCATTCAAAAGACTTAGTCCCTTTCTATCATGGCAAGCATAGAGGCATATCACCCATCCAGCTATATACACTCTCCGGCCACTTTATTAGGTACACCTTGCTAGTACCGGGTTGGACCCTCTTTTGCCTTCAGAACCTCCTTCATTCTTCGTGGCATAGATTCAACAAGGTGTTGGAAACATTCCTCAGAGATTTTAGTCCATAGTGACATGATAGCGTCACGCAGTTGCTTCAGATTTGTCGGCTGCACATCCATGATGCAAATCTTCCGTTCCACCACATCCCAAAGGTGCTCTATTGGATGAGATCTGGTGAGTGTGGAGGCCATTGGAGTACAGTGACCTCATTGTCCGGTGGTGAGATGATTGGAGCTTTGTGACATGGTGCATTATTCTGCTGGAAGGAGCCATCAGAAGATGGGGACACTGTAGTACAGTGATGGCGAACCTTGGCACCCCAGATGTTTTGGAACTACATTTCCCATGATTCTCATGCACTCTGCAGTATATTTGAGCATCATGGGAAATGTAGTTCCAAAACATCTGGGGTGCCAAGGTTCGCCATCACTGCTGTAGTATAAAGGGATGGACCTCTTGTGGCTAAAAAGTAGTAGTGCAGGAGGAAGTGGAATAATGTTCATTTTATCTTTTAAATCACTTACAGTTTTTATCTTTCCTGGTTGGAGTTGTGTGTTAAACTCTCACTTCCTTGTAGTAAATATGTATATAGTTGAGTGAAAATGATGACACACGTTCTCTGGAAAGGTGACCCAGGTTTTATTCGTTGGTTGGCTTAGTATGTTGACGCTTTTTTGTCATCGCCCTGTTAGGCATACATTTTTTGTTTGCAGAAGCTATACAGCGTTCAAGCAAATTCACTTGTGTTTGTTCAATGCCTGCAAGTGAAATATAGCAAGGAGAGAATTGGATTAACCTCACTAGAGCTGATTGTATCTAAAGCTAACCATACACATTGCAACTCTAGGTGGGCAGTAAAAGAAGGCGGATTTCACTGCCCTGCAATGGCTATACCCATGCTTTGCAGCAAACGTTAAACATCATGGCCCATTTGGCAGGCGGTATCGCGGCTGAAAGTGATCCACCGAAGCAGCAGATGATTAATTCATGGATCCTTCATCAACAGGACCATGCATGCTCGGGAATCGGGTCACATGTGCTCTACACATATTTACCAACATTTAGTGGGAAATCCAGTTGTTGGTAACACCAGAGACCTATAGCTGACAGAAATAGGAAGGCCTATAGTTGCCAGAAATACAGGGGCCTATAGTTGCCACAAATACAGGGGCCTATAGCTGCCAGAAATACGGGGGCCTATAGCTGCCAGAAATAGGGAGACCTATAGCTGCCAGAAATACGGGGGCCTATAGTTGCCAAAAATAGGGAGGCCTATAGTTGCCTGAAATAGGGAGGCCTATAGTTGCCTGAAATAGGGAGGCCTATAGTTGCCTGAAATAGGGAGGCCTATAGTTGCCAGAAATAGGGAGGCCTATAGTTGCCAGAAATAGGGAGGCCTATAGTTGCCAGAAATATGGGGGCCTATAGCTGCCAGAAATATGGGGGCCTATAGCTGCCAAAAATAGGGAGGCCTATAGTTGCTAGAAATAGGGAGGCCTATAGTTGCCAGAAATAGGGAGACCTATAGCTGCCAGAAATACGGGGGCCTATAGTAACAGAAATAGGGAGGCCTGTAGTTGCCAGAAATAGGGAGGCCTGTAGCTGTCAGAAATAGGGAGGCCTGTAGCTGTCAGAAATAGGGAGGCCTGTAGCTGTCAGAAATAGGGAGGCCTATAGCTGCCAGAAATACAGAGGCCCCTTACTGTCAGTTTGGTGACTGTCAGATGCCTGGCTGACATGCTAATGGCTTGGATTCACTCTGAAAATTATCTGTGCATTTATTCCTAGTAATTGATTCAGAAAGTATATATATTGTTTGGACAGATGTTAGCAGTAGTGGTAGCCTCCATAATTCTTGGACCAAAAGTCTTCAGTCTTGCACAGTTGTACAGGCTCCCCTCCTGAAAAAAAAATCACTGCACACTGTGAGCTTCTTGCATTGTACATTAGTTGCTGTGGAAAGTCAGGTAGAGACCCTATTTCCTAGCTGGATGACCTCCAGTATCATCTAGCCCTTTCCTTCGCAGCCTGACTGTCCCTGGCCCGTCTTTTCATTGATTAGATTTCAGGCTTTTTTTACATCCTGGAGCATCACATGTGGGTATTTACTTGGGCTGGTCTGCATGCAAACCCCTTCTGCCTAGGAACGCCCACACCTCCAGACTGACACCCACCTATCAAGGCATTTACAGTATCTCACAAAAGTGGGTACACCCCTCACATTTTTGTAAATATTTTATTATACCTTTTCATGTGAAGAAATGACACTTTGCTACAATGTAAAGTAGTGAGTGTATAGCTTGTATAACAGTGTACATTTGCTGTCCCCTCAAAATAACTCAACACACAGCCATTAATGTCAGAACCGCTGGCAACAAAAGTGAGTACATCCCTTTTACACTGTTATACAAGCTGTACACTCACTACTTTACATCGCAGCAAAGTGTTATTTCTTCAGTGTTGTCACCTGAAAAGATATAATAAAATATTTACAAAAATGTGAGGGGTGTACTTACTTTTGTGAGATACTGTATATAACTCCTCCCAACCTGTGAAGGCAAAATTATAAATTGACTCAATTTATTTTTAGAGTTTGGTTTTTGTTAAGCTGTATTCCCCCCCCCCCCCCAGTTTTGCATTAAAGGGTTAGAGCCCCGCCAGGTTTTCCCTCTTTTTATCCTGGAGAGCAGCACTGAGGGACTGAATGGGATAGAAAATCACAAATTGTGTGTTTTCACCCGTATAGGAATAGAGGGGAAATCTTTCAAATGGATGCTAATAGCAAACATACCTGAGAGGGGATCTCTGTACTAATTTGGAAAAGCACTGAATAGAAAATAAGGGAATAGAATAGAAAAGAGATTCAAATTTAGAATAGTATAGAATAAAATTTGAAAGAATATAGCTGTCTTTTGAAGTTTGAATAGAGAAAAATAAAGTAGAATATAGCTGTCTTCTGAAATTCGAATTTAGAAAAGAATAGAATGCAAAAGAATAGACTAAAACAGAATAAAATTTAATGTAGCTGTCTTCCGAAATTTAAATTTCGAGTAGACTAGAACCAGCTACAGGGGGTCCCCGACCTACGAACATCTCCTACTTACGAACCGAGAGCTGCGGGGACCCTCTGCCATTTTTCGTGGACATCGGCCGTTCTGTGCATGCACGGCCAGACAGAGACTCGTAAAATGACGGAAAACATCAGAAATGTCCGTAATTTGCCACGCATGCGCAGAGCGGCATTCGACGGGACATCGAAAATGTCCGTAATTGTCATTCTGCGCATACGCGGCCGACTTACGAACATTTCCGAATTACAAACAGGACAGTCCCTAACGGGTTCGTAACCTGGGGGCCCCCTGTATTCTTCACAATGAATCAGATCGATACAATATTTTCAAATCAAATTGGATTTAGAATGATTTGAATCCATTGGAAAAATTTGCATCTGTTCGAAAACAAAACAAATTTAGTTACAAATGCCTTAGTAACTTAACGAATCGATCCGAAGCGAAACGCATTATTTTCATTCTGCACATGTCTACTCTTCATCACTGAAGATTTTCATCCAGGTCCTGCTGCAGCACAGCCGTGTACCCCACTTCTATATATTGCTATCTGGGATCTCCTTTTACTCATCTATAGAATTCCTGTATGTATCAAAGTGTCATCTCTATTCATTACAGTCAAAGTTGGAATCTGGTGATCCCGGGGTCAGACGTCAGTAAAGGAACACATTTCAGAATTTGTTTTTGCCCCCTCCATTCAACTACCAGTCAAGTAAAAAATAGATCTATTGCCTGTGTATCAACAGCCTGCTGGTTAGAAGTGGACCGCACATGCTTCTTCATGACAGCAGGAGGGGATCCGAGAACTCCTCTGACCCACATTTAGTAGAAATGGGCCCCTAAGTCCCAGAGGGCTCTTGTGGAGATGCACAGTCTGAACTAATGGTGTATCCCTCAAAGAGGGAAAGGACATTGCATTGCGCAGGCTTTGGGGGGCAGACCAGTCCATTTCCCATGTGAGGAGCTGTGGGAAATCTGACTGCATTTAAATACAGAGATTGGTTGACTTCCTGACTTTAGCACAGTAGTTAGGTTATTCCTGTATGAACGACTCTTCTTCTGTGCGTCTCTCCTGGACAGATTTCGGAGCTCCTCCATAACTATCTGTATTTGTGTTTCCCTAGATTCGGTGAAGGTTCTCACATTAATATGTGCCTCCGTGTTTGCCTGGTACTTGGGCTATTTCTTTGCCGAAATACTACCTGAAGATTCGATACAGACTGCCATCGGACACGTGCAACGGCTGGGAGAAAAACCGATCATCAAAGGTACCTTTTTTTTTTCTCCCAATGTGTCTCGGATCTTCCGGTATTGATATAGTTGGGTATCTCCTTTTTATATACCCCCTTTTCTTTGACCCCCCCGCCTTCCATGGTCCTCTACTTGGTTACATCCTCCCAGGACAAAGGCACAACCAAAACCGGACCAAAAGGGCCAGCTGTGCACCAAAAAAGATACTTTGGGTGTATCTTTGGTCCTCTCCCAAAAAGAAAGGACCCCTCCCTGACCTCCCAGGTGCAAGACTCCTGACAGAGGTAAGGTCCATTCTGGTCCACCTAGCCAAACCCCACTCCTCATGGTCAGCCGAAGCCGTCCAAGGAGTACTAGGTGAGGTGCTCTTTTCTGAAGAGAGACCCGACCCCCCTCAAGACAGGGAAGGAACCTGATGGCCACATATCCAAAATTCTAGACTTCAGGGTAGGCCCGAGGATTCGCACCCTCCTTCCTGAGTGAAAGGAAAACCCAAGCATAAGTGCAGGGTGCAACATGTGGAGAGCAAATATAAATTTGCAAAAAAAAAAGGCAAGTGCATCAGTTAGGCCTTGTAACTAAAATTGCCCCAGCCCTGGCCAAAGCACCGAGCCCTTGAGGTATAGTGAGGTTTCATACAATGGGGTTCCTAACCCATGTGGTTACTCTGGCATCCTAGGGTGCCACACCCAAGGGGCGCTTGGCACTGCAGGCTCTCTGCCTGGCCAGACCAGGTAGCACTGCTCAAATCAGGAGGCACTGAACCCTTGGAATCCCCCACACTTGTCATGGTGGCTTACGTCACCAGAACAGATGGTGGGGGGAAATCTTCCCATAGGGTCACCTGTTTCCTGTTCAAGTGAAAGCTATCTATCTGGGAGAGACAGAGTCTTCGTATTGTAGCCTGTACAGGGATCTTTGTTTTGTAGCCTGAACTGCATAGGGGTCTTAGTACAGGAGCCTAAACTGTATAGGGGTCTTTGTATAGGAGTCTAAACTAAGCGGGGGTCCTTGTAAAAGCACTTGAACTGCAAAGGGGTCTTTGTATAGTGGCCTGAACTGCATAGGGGTCATTGTGTAGAAACCTGAATCACATAGGGATATTAGCATAGGAGCCTGAACTGCATAGGGGTCATTAGGAGCCTGAACTGCATCGGGTTCATTAGGAGCCTGAAGTGCGTAGGGGTCATTAGGAGCCCGAACTGCATAGGGGTCATTGTATAGGAGCCTGAACTGCATAGGGGTCATTAGGAGCCTGAACTGCGTAGGGGTCAGTAGGAGCCTGAACTGCGTAGGGGTCATTAGGAGCCTGAACTGCGTAGGGGTCAGTAGGAGCCTGAACTGCGTAGGGATCATTGTATAGGAGCCTGAACTGCTTAAGGGTCAATGTGTAGGAGCCTGAACTGCGTAGGGGTCATTGGGCGCCTGAACTGTATAGAGGTCATTGTGTAGGAGTCTGAACTGCATAGGGGGTCATTGGGCGCCTGAACTGTATAGGGGTCATTGTGTAGAAGCCTGAACTGCATACTTTCAAAAGTAGTACATGCACTACTTTTTGTGCGACCCAGTGCGATTTAAGGCGGCCTGAACTGCATAGGGGTCATTGTGTAGAAGCCTGAATCACATAGGGATATTTGCATAGGAGCCTGAACTGCATAGGGACCATTAGGAGCCTAAACTGCGTAGATGTAATTTTGTAGGCACATGAACGGCATTGGGGTCAATAGGAGCCTGAATTGCGTAGGGATCATTGTGTAGGAGCCTGAACTGCATAGAGGTCATTGTGTAGGAGCCTGAACTGCATAGGGGTCATTGTGTAGGAGCCTGAACTGCGTGGGGTCATTGTGTAGGAGCCTGAACTGCGTGGGGTCATTGTGTCTGAGCCTGAACTGCATAGAGGTCATTAGGAGCCTGAACTGCGTTAGGGGTCATTAGGAGCCTGAACTGCGTAGGGATCATTAGGAACCTGAACTGTGTAGGATTTATTAGGAGCCTAGGGATCTTTGCAGAGGAGCCTGAACTGCGTAGGGGTCATTGTGTAGGAGCCTCATAGGTCTTCCATGTATGGTGGGGATCTCGGGGTGCTCGGATCTGTTGGTAGAGGTGCCACCTCATCCCTCTAAACCCGAACTCATATGAATTACACGGGTTCTGTGGCTGATTAAGGGGGTAAATATACTTGGTGCCTTATCTGCATTAAATTAGTCTCAGAGCCTGTAATCTAATCTGTGTGTGTTCAGGTTTACAGGGATGAGGTGGCAACTCTAGTCCTGTTGGGCAGGATGACCCGGTAAGGTGACATTGCTGAGTGTCCAAATACAATAAAGGAACCATTCATTCACTGAACACTGAAGACGGGAACACAATAGAGACAAAGGGAGGGGGAGGGGTGATATCTCTGTTCTAGTGAATGAGTCACGCCTGGGCCATCATTTTTCTGAGTCAGTAAGTATATAATAGGTATGTGCCCATACTCTGCCCAGTGTGATTGTACAATCTCCTCTGGATCTGCAATCAACTATGTAGGAGGATCTGTCCGATTGGATTAAAAATTGAAAGTATCGTTTGTCCTCTTATTATATCTTTTTGGTAAATCTATAGGAGATTGTGCATAATTTCTACAATCAGATTGTATAATGTATGGCCAGCTTTAAGCTGAAAGATTTCTCTTGTTCAGCTCCGTTAAGCGGGGTGTCCCAGAGGGTCCCTGGAGTGGCCTATAAGGACACATGGGCAGCCGGAGGGTGGTAATATTAGATGGTTGAGCTGCAGTTTTACCGCCCCCCTCAGCAACCCATCATGCGCACAGCTGTATGCCACTGCGGCGATGCTTGGTAGCCAAAATTAAATGAAAAGTTGCATTCGGGGGGCGGTGCCACCACCAAACGCAACTCATTCAAGTAAATAGACCAAGCAGCACCTGCCCAGCACGCAATGCTTGCCTAATCGCTGCCCTCTTTTAAAAGCGATTCACTGTGGATCAGAGGGGCAGCGAGGGCTGCCACATGTTTGACCGAACCCTAATGCCGCGTACACATGGTTGGAATTCCGGCCAGAAAAAGACCAATGAGAGCTTTTCAACGAAAATGCGATGGTGTGTACGCTCCATCGGAATTTAGCTGTCCGAATTTCCGCCAGCCAAAAATTGATAGCATGTTCTCAATTTTCCAGACGGAAAAACTTTCTATCGGTAATTCCGATCGTGAGTGTGCAATTCTGACACGCCAAAACTCACGCATGCTCAGATTCAACTACGAGAGAGAAGCTATTGGCTACTGGCTATTGAACTTCCTTTTCTAGTTCCGTTGCCGCGTTCTAAACTATCGGAATTTGGTGTGACCGTGTGTAGGCAAGACAGCTTGAGCGGAATTCCGTCGGGAAAACCATCAGAGCTTCTTCCGACAAGAATTCCGATCGTGTGTACGCGGCATAATGCCGCGTACAGACGATCCGAATTTCCGTCAACAAATGTTCGGTGTGAGCTTGTCGGAAATTCCAACCGCGTGTATGCTCCATCGGACATTTCCAGTCAGAATTTGCGACAAAAGCAATATTTGTGAGCTGGTTCTCAAATTTTCCGACAACAAAATCAGTTTTTGTTAATTCCGATCGTGTGTACACAATTCCGACGCATAAAATTCCACGCATGCTCGGAATCAAGCCGAAGAGCTGCACTGGCTATTTTTTCTCGGCTCACGTATGTCTTGTACGTCACTGCGTTCTTGACGTTCGGCATTTCCGTCAACATTTGTGCGACCGTGTGTATGCAAGCCAACATCCGTCGGAAATAATTTGTTGTCGGAATGTCCGATCGTCTGTATGCGGCATACGAGTACTGGAAAGATAAGAGCTCCCCAAACTTGGAGTCCAGTAAGGGTTTAAACTGTCATGACATGAAGAAAGAGCTAACGCGTTTCAGGTCTCAAAAACCCATCGCATTGTATGTGGACAATAGGTTAGAACTTGCGCTAGACAAACACTTATAGAGTGAACCGGATGGCAAAAGGATTGTGCGCCGATGCAGCAGTGTACACTTTACGGATGTGCTGTCCGATCACTCTACAAGTGTACCACATATACTTACTTGGGAACTGGTAGTGGTGAGTATATAATGTAATGCGTTCTACTGTAAGGGCCGCTTCACACCAGAACGCGGCGCAGGAAAGGCGCATTTTTTGCACATTTTCTGCAGCGCCTTCAAAACGCATTGCCTTTGCAATCTGCTGCGGGTTCCAATACATTGTCACTCCAAATGCAGCCCGCAACCAAGTTGCGTTTTGCAGGCACCAGATCAATGGTAGGATAAGAAGAATCGGCCACACACCACTCGATGCTCACAAACGCGTTTCACACATCTCAGTGCTTATACGTCTCGTTATGAATAAGCACTGAGATCTGTGTGAAACGCGTTAACCATACAGACACGGTGTCACCTGTGTTTTCTCTGGTTTATAGGAAATAAAAGCTTGAGTATCTGCATCGAGTGGTGTGTGGCCAACCCTTCTTATCCTACGATGTAACGGTGGCAATCCGCAGCGAGCGCCCACTACCGGGATCTCATTACATGGATTGCAGCCTCACCTGGAGCAGAGGTTTCCTTTTTTTGGGACCAGATCAATGGTACCGCAGTGCCAGTGCGATTTGCAGCTTATTTAAATGAATGGGCTGGAAAATGGCACACTGCAGGAGAACGCCATCCAGGATTCTGATGTGAACCGGCAGTAAGACCAGATCCAAAACTGTCACTGGAAGTGAACTTTGGAAAACTTGGAGAGGCTGAAAGCTGCTGCGGCTGAACGGGGCTGGGTGGTGTACCATGTGGCAGTAATACGCCCGGGTATAAATGCCTGGGATGTGGCCTGCTTGCGTTCTGGGTATTCGTCACTGGGCACATACTGCCCTAGAACCACTCGATGCACCATCCTGCCACAGCAGCAGCCCTCCGACCTGCTGGATTTCATGCTTAGGGGCTAAACCCTCAGTGTGCATGACGCCTTCGTATCCATTCAGCCACCAGTGGTGACAGGTCCTCTTTTAATATAGCGTGCCTGAAAATAATATCCTGTAAACGTACCTATTTGTACAGCCAACTTTTTTCTAAATTTCCATTTTAGAAATTCTAAATTATAATCATAACATGCCACCCTGAATAATATGATACCCAACCCAACTATGGCACACACCCAGCCTATTTTTGAAATTTGTTGTTTACAAGTTAAAAGCTGTTTTTTTTTTTTTTTTTTTTTGCTAGAATATTACTTAGAACCCCTAAACATTATACATTTTTTTACTAACACCCTAGAGAATAAAATGGCGGTCGTTGCAATACTTTCTATCACACCGTATTTACGCAGCGGTCTTACCAGCGCAATTTTGTTTGGAAAAAAATACACTTTTTTAAAATTAAAAACTAAGATAACAGTAAAGTTAGCCCAATTTTTTTTTTATATTATGGAATATAATGTTACGCCGAGTAAATTGATACCCAACATGTCACGCTTCAAAATTGCGCCCGCTCGTGGAATAGCGACAAACTTTTACCCTTAAAAATCTCCATAGGCGCCGTTTAAACAATTCTACAGGTTGCATGTTTTGAGTTACAGAGGAGGTCTAGGGCTAGAATTATTGCTCTCGATCTACAGATCGTGGCGATACCTCACATACCTCATTCATATGCGGGCACTTCTCACGTATGCGTTCGCTTCTGCACACGAGCTCGGCGGGATGGGGTGCTTTTAAAAAGTTATTTTTTTTATTTAATTTTTTTATTTTACCTTTTTATTTTTACACTGTTCTTTAAAAAAAAAAATGACACTTTTATTCTTATTACAAGGAAGGTGGGTTAAAAAGACCTCAGATCTCATATTTACACTAAAATGCAATAAGAATTTTTTTTTTTTAAATAAATAAATAAATGGCCCTTTAAGAGCTATGGGTGGAAGTGATGTTTTGACGTCGCTTCTGCCCTGCAATGGTATGGAGACGGGTGGAGGCTATCTTCCCCTCATTCATCTCCATACCCAGTGTGGAACAACATCCAATCGGCTCCGCCACTGCTGAGGGCCCGGTAAGTTGGTCAGCTTTGCTGGGGGTTCCAGGGGAGCTGATCATTGGAGCACCTCATGGACCTGGGTGACCTGTGGTGGTTGCCTTTGGCAACGCGTTTCGTGCATCTGCACTTTTTCATAGTTCAAAGGGACTTGAACTGGGAAAGATCTGGGTCATGTGACAGCTGAATATCAATTAGGAAAAAAGGTAATTCTATGTTTTTGTAATTAAAACAATTACAGTGTCATCATCCATATATCATCTGAAGTTTGCTAATGAACCTCTGAATGATTCAGAGGAGAACTGGGTGAAAGTGTTGTGGTCAGATGAGACCAAAATCCAGCTCTTTGGCATCAACTCAACTCCCCATGTTTGGAGGAGGAGGAATGCTTGACCCCAAGAACACCATCCCCACCATCAAGCATGGGGGTGAAAACATTATGCTTTGGAGATTTTTTGCTGCCAAGGGGACAGGACAACTTCACGGCATCAAGGGGACAATGGACGGGGCCATGTACCTTCAAATCTTGGGTGAGAACCTCCTTCCCTCAGCCAGGGCATTGAAAATGGGTTGTGGATGGGTATTCCAGCATGACAATGACCCACAACACATGGCCAAGGCAAGAAAGGAGTGGCTCAAGAAGAAGCACATTAAGGTCATGGAGTGGCCTAGCCAGTCTCCAGACCTAAATCCCATAGAAAATATGTGGAGGGAGCTGAAGGTTACCAAACATCAGCCTTAAAACCTTAATGACTGGGAGAGGATCTGCAAAGAGGAGTGGGACAAAATCCCTCCTGAGATGTGTGCAAACCGGGTGGCCAACTACAAGAAATGTCTGACCTCTGATTGCCAACAAGGGTTTTGCGAAGGGGTCAAATACCGGGTCATTTTTTTCTGCAACTAAAATGCAAATCAATTTATAACTTTATTGAAATGCGTTATTCTGTCTCTCACTGTTAAAATAAACCTGCCATTAAAATTATAGACTGATCATTTCTTTGTCAGTGGACAAATGTACAAAATCAGCAGGGGAACAAATACTTTTTACCCTCACTGTACTTACCTGATCTGTGCGGTCGTTTTGCAAAGAGCAGCCCGGATCCTCCTCTTCTGGGGTCCCACATCAGTGCTCCTGCCCCCTCTTTCCTGTCAGGAGCCCCCAAACCGAGCACCTCCTCCATGTCCACTAACCATCTAAACACATTGGGGGGATGGGATATTACATGTAGATTAATGTAGGCTTCACCTCCCTCTTATTCTAAGACACAGGCTGAAGGGGCGCGATGCAGCTTGTGACTGACAGAAATCTGCCCACACCGTGGTATTGCCGAAAAATAATACAAATTTAATTTCAATATTCTGTATATTTATATGAAAAATTAAAACAGTTTATTGATATTCATTATTTTTACTCTGCATTCCAATGGCTTTTTTTTCTTTGAACATGTGACCAGCAGAAGGGGACTAGAAGCTCCTCCTGCTTATGTTTCCCTGCAGACAGGCTGGGAAAGATCTGGGTCATGTGACAGCTGAATATCAATTAAGAAAAAAGTAATTCTTTGTTTTTTGTTTTTGTTTAATTAAAACAATTACAGTGTCATTATCCATATACAGAAATAGAAGTGACAATGCAAATTAAACAGTGTGTGTTTAGTATCACTTTAAGTCTAGTCCAGTTGTTCAGGCTCCTCTCCTGTACTGGATCTGCTCACTCTGATCTCACTGCACACCGAGAGCCTCTCACAGTGTGCATTAGAAGCTGCAGCAAGTCGTATGGAGCCCGCCTTATTTCCTGGCTGGAAGACGCACTGCATTGTCTAGCCCTTTCATGTCCAAAATAGCTCTCCCTGGTCTGCCCTTTTTGTTCATTGGATTCCATTAATTTCATGGGGGGCTCAGCATCACATGTAGGTGTTTCCAGTTTGTAGAGCACCCTGCCGGCCCCTTCCCTCAGCCATGCTCTGCCTGTGTTGCATATAAAAGCACTGATGATGAAGATTTCACTGGGTCTGACATTAGGTATGGAATGAAAACCGATTGTATTTAACTTCATAGCACTGGTGCCTCCCGGCCTTTTAAGAGGTTTATGACACTGGGAGGCGGGCGCGGCTCAACCGCTTCCCGACCGGCGCACGACGATGTACGTCGGCAGAATGGCACGGTCAGGCAAATGGGCTTACGGCTACTTCCCTTTGAATTTGCCATCACGTGTGCGCCGGCGCACACGCGTTCCGGTCGGAACCCCCGTGAGTCCGACCGCGGGTGCCGCGGACTTGATGGCCACGGGGATTCCCGCGATCGTCTCACGGGGAGGCTGAACGGGGAGATGCTGATATAAGCAGCATTTCCCCGTTCTGCCTAGCAACAAGTGACACTGATCTCTGCTCCCTGTGATTGGAGCAGAGATCAGTGATCTGTAAAACACAGCCACGCCCCCCACAGTTAGAAACACGCCCCTAGGACACACTTAACCCTTACACTGCCACCTCGTGGTTAACCCCTTCACTGCCAGTGTCATTTACACAGGATCGGTGCATTTCTATAGCACTGATTGGTGTATAAATGCTAATGTGCCAAAAATTTCCGATGTGTCCGCCATGTCGCAGTCACAATAAAAATCGCTGATCGCCGTCATTACTAGTTAAAAAAATATATAATTATTAATAAAACTGCCATAAATCTATCCCCTATTTTGTAGACACTATAACTTTTGCGCCAACCAATCAAGAATCGCTTATTTTTTTTATTTTTTTACCAAAAATATGTAGAAGAATATGTATCAACCTAAACTGAGGGGGAAAAAAATGTTTTTTATATATTTTTTGGGGATATTAATTATAGCAAAAAGTAAAAAATAATGCTTTTTTTTTTAAATTGTCACTCTTTTTTTGTTTATAGAGCAAAAAAATAAAAACCGCAGAGGTGATCAAATACCACCAAAAGAAAGCTCTATTTGTGGGAAAAAAAGGACACCAATTTTGTTTGGGAGCCACGTCGCACGACCGCGCAATTGTCAGTTAAATTAACGCAGTGCCGAATTGCAAAAAGTGCTCTGGTCTTAAGCCAGCAAAATGGTCCGGTCTGAAAGTGGTTAAGATTGTGATTGGCTGTCATGGTGGTCACGTGGTCAGAAAACTCCCGATCACTCTTTCGGTAAGGCGGCGGTAACTGTGCCGGGAGTACGTTCTTGGCACAGGTGTATTGGGGGCAATTCATGCAAATATGCCCTTATCCTTCGGCGCTAAGGACCAGGCGCAGAGAGCCCGCATATTTGCGGATGGCCTGTGCCAAGGGGTTAATAATTTTATTAGCATGTTGATGAGGCAAAACCAGGGTGGGTGAAGTATAAGCAGCTCAGTCTTCACCTTTAAATGGCGCTGTGCGGTTTGCGTGGCCCTGTGCAGCCTGCTGTGTTTATATGGATTCCTGGTGATCGCCAAGGGACGGATTTGTGTGACATCTCCTCTGCCATTCCTCTGGGGGTTTTCAGTTCCGCTGTCGCTGGGAGGAACTCGCCACACTGGCCTCATTTAATGCAACACTGTGGGATTAGACAATTTCCTTTTTGTTCTTAGCTGGCACAACCAGTTTTACAGCTCTGGACTCCTGTATGGTTTTGTGATGAGGAACGCCTTGACACCTGCATCCTCTGATCAAGAAAGTTCACAGCTTTAAATGCCACCTTGTCTTAAAGGGGCACACTCCTTTTTATAAAAAAAAGTGGTGGAGGGTTCCTGTTGGGAGAAAGGTAGGGGGTGCCCCTGGGGTAAGGGGGGTCCAGGTCTTAGTTTAGTGTGTCATACCCATTTGTTTTTTTAATAATTTTACACCTGTGTGCTTTGTATAGGTGGTTATGTATTTAGGAAATTACCATTTTGATCATTTACTAGCAAAGTGTTTTTAATGTTGCATATAAATAGTGAATAGGGAATTTATTTTATATGATTGAAGAAAGAGGAAATCTTTTTACTTGGGGCAGGGCGTTACTGAAAAATATTGCAGTGGGCATTATGTGCATGAGAGGAGCACTGGAGGATATGACAGTGGGCAGGAGATGTGCCAGAGGAGCACCTGAGGGTATGGCAGTGGGCAGGAGATGTGCATTAGGGGAGCATCGGAGGGTTTGGCAGTGGGCAGGAGATGTGCATTAGAGGAGCAGCGGAGGGTATGGTAGTGGGTTCCAGATGTACGAGGGGAGCACTGGAGAGTATGGTAGCGGGCAGGAGATGTGCATTAGAGAAGCATTTGAGGGCATGATAGTGGGTGGGAGTGGGTGCATTACAGGAGCGACAGTGGGTATGGCAGTGGACAGGAGAGGTATGTTAGAGGAACATTGGAGGGTATGGCAGTGAGCATGAGATGTGCATTAGAGGAGCACGTGAGGGTATGGCAGTGGGCAGGAGATGTGCATTAGAGGAACATCTGAGGGTATGGCAGTGGGCAGGAGATGTGCATTAGAGAAGCATTTGAGGGCATGATAGTGGGTAGGAGATGTGCATTACAGGAGCGTCCATGGGTATGACCGTGGACAAGAGAGGTATATTAGAGGAGCATTGAAGGGTATGGCAGTGGGCAGGAGATGTGCATTAGCGGGGCACCTGAGGGTATGGCAGTGGGCAGGAGATGTGCCTTAGAGAAGCATTTGAGGGCATGATAGTGGGTAGGAGATGTCCATTACAGGAGCGCCAATGGGTATGGCCATGTACAGGAGAGGTATATTAGAGGAGCATTGGAAGGTATGGCAGTGGGCAGGAGATGTCCATTAGAGGGGCACCTGAGGGTATGCAGTGGGCAGGAGATGTGCCATAGAGAAGCATTTGAGGGCATGATAGTGGGTAAGAGATGTGCATTACAGGAGAGCCCATGGGTATATCAGTGGACAGGAGAGGTATATTAGAGGAGCATTGGAAGGTATGGCAGTGGGCAGGAGATGTGCATTAGAGGGGCACCTGAGGGTATGCAGTGGGCAGGAGATGTGCCTTAGAGAAGCATTTGAGGGCATGATAGTGGGTAAGAGATGTGCATTACAGGAGAGCCCATGGGTATATCAGTGGACAGGAGAGGTATATTAGAGGAGCATTGGAGGGTATTGTAGTGGGCAGGAGGTGTGCATTAGAGGGGCACCTGAGGGTATGGCAGTGGACAGGAGAGGTATATTAGAGGAGCATTGGAGGGTATGGCTGTGGGCAGGAGATGTGCATTAGAGAAGCATTTGATGGCATGATAGTGGGTAGGAGATGTGCATTAGAGAAGCATTTGATGGCATGATAGTGGGTAGGAGATGTGCATTACAGGAGCGCCGGTGGGTATGGCAGTGGACAGGGTGATGTACATTACAGGAATTGCTGGTGGGTATGGCAGTGGACCGTAGATGCATATTAGAGGAGCACCTGAGGGTATGGCAGTGGGCAGGAGATGCATATTAGAGGAGCACCTGAGGGTATGGCAGTGGGCAGGAGATGCATATTAGAGGAGCACCTGAGAGTATGGCAGTGGACAGGAGACGCATATTAGAGGAGCACCTGAGGGTATGCAGTGGTTGCTGTTCAACCCCCCATTGGAAGATTTCCACTCCCTTCCTGACTTTCATTCTTTTTTGGTTGGAGTTTCACTTTAAGGATAAGTCATGTGGGCAGGGAAATGTGTCTTCCTTAATATGAAGAGTCATGTATTTAGATTTGTAGTGTGGGGAGAAGCATTGTGTATCAAGCAGACTCCATTACAGGTTTCCCTGGATGCGTCTGATGAGCGCTCCGGTGCTTCTCAACTATTCAAAGTGACACCTTGCTGGGCATCACAGTGGCTGGGTGGTTGGCAATTCTACCTGGCAGGTTCTCAGTTCCTATCTCAGGCAGGGCACTGGGATACATGCTGGTCTGTTGATTGGCTCCTGCCTGAATCGACCCGAATATGATCTTCTATTGGACAAGATGACTGCCTGACCGTCTGAATGCCCCAACACCATACTGATAATAGAAATAATCAAGAATAAATATGATTAGAGGGAGGTTTTGCATTAGGGGACATTTCTAGCCATTCATACGGTCCGTCCATCTACTGTTGTTTTTATAAAGAAACGATCTGAGCGAAGGGATTGCGATATTTCCTACATCCTGGTTGATCTTTGCTTTGACTCACCAGAAATATGTGAACACCAAATAGCTGTGTGCGGAGCCGGGAGGTAAGAAGAGTGTCCCGCCTTCTTTTATTTATTTTTAAGGTTGATTCAGTAAGACCTGAGACTAGTCCGGTATAGGAGGGAAAAGGACTCCTCCCCTTTTGCTTTGTGCTCCCTCCCCCCTCCTTTTTGCTCTGGCCTGCCTCTGTTTGCTCTGCACCCCCCCCCCACTTTTTCATCTGCCCCCCCTAATTTTGATCTTCCCCACCCCCTCCTTTTACTTACTCTGCGGCCCCCCCTCCTATTACTCTTCCCCCCCTTTTTGCTCTGCACTCTCTCCCCCCTCTGTTTGCTCTGCCCTCCCTCCTTTTGTTCTGCCCCCACCTTTTGTTCTGCCCCCCCCCCCACGTTTTGCTCTGCCCTCCCTCCTTTTGTTCTGCCCCCACCTTTTGTTGTGCCCCCCCCCCACGTTTTGCTCTGCCCCCCTCCTTTTGATCTGGCCTCCCGCCCCCCTCTGCTCTGGCCTCCCTCCCCTTCCGTTTGCTCTGGGCCCCCTCCCTCCTCCTTTTATTCTGCCCCCCTCCCGCCTTTTGCCCTGGCCTCCCTCTTTTTCCTCTAAGCTTACTGATTCTCAATTTTAAAAGCAACCCCCCCCTTCCTTTCTTTCATGTATTAAAAAATAAACAGAAAAAGATGGGCTCATCTTATACTTTAAAGGGGTTGTAAAGTCTTTTTTTTTTTTTATAACAAACATGTCATACTTGCCTCCTCTGTGTTGGGAGTGGCTCTGATCCTCCTCTCCTGGCTCCTCCTCTTCTCAAGTGCCCTGACGGAGAAGTG
Organism: Lithobates pipiens; assembly: GCF_037356315.1. Lineage (NCBI taxonomy): Eukaryota > Metazoa > Chordata > Amphibia > Anura > Ranidae > Lithobates > Lithobates pipiens. The sequence goes on from NW_027507748.1 coordinate 51,023,539, forward strand.
CTTTCCATGGGGGCTCCCGAGTCCTGCTGCAGCAACCATTGACACAGACAGCAGGACTTGGCCCCGCCCCCCCCCCCGTGTCATTGGATTTGATTGACAGTAGAGGGAGCCAATGTCTCCTGCTGCTATCAATCTATCCAATGAAGACCCGAGACACCGGCTGGAGCTACTGTGCTCATCCCCATCACTGGGAAGACCGGCCTCAGGTAAGTAAAAGGGGGGGGGGGGGAGTCTGAGGGGCATGTGCAGCACAGGAGGTTTTTCACCTTAATTCATTCAGATCAAAAACTCTGAGAGTTTACAACTTCATTAAGTCCTTAAAGTAGTATTTAAAGTGCTCTGCGTTTCTTAGCCTGATACAATGAGCACAGTGAAATAACCATTTCCTGGAAAACATTTTGTTAAAATTTCTACCCCCTCACACGCAATTTACAGCTTTCAATGCACCTGTCTCCTGCTCTATCAGTGCTGCTTCCCTGAACTTCTGGTCTTCACAGGAAATGGTTAACAGTGGACAATGTAGTCTCCAGCCAGTCTGTGTGCTTGGAAAAGGGAGGAGGAGGGGAGTGCCTTGCCACCCTAGGCTACAGGGCTGTGTGTTTCTATTGATGCACACAGTGTTGATTCTGCCATGAAGTGCATCCCTTTTTTTTTTTTGATCCTGCCATAAATTGAATCCCTGTACTTTTTTGATCCTGCCATAAATTGCATCAGTTTTTATTTATTTTTGATCTTGCCATATATTGAATCCCTTTTTTTTGATCCTGCTATAAATTATATCCCTCCTTTTTGATCCTGCCATAAATTGCACCCCCCCCCCTTTATTTATTTTTTGATCCTGCCATAAATTGCATCCCTCTCCTTTTTTGATCCTGCCCTAAATTGCATCCGTTTTTTATTTATTTTTGATCTTGCCATATATTGAATCCCTCTCTTTTGATCCTGCCATAAATTGAATCCCTTTTTTTATCCTACTATAAATTATATCCCTCCTTTTTTGATCCTGCCATAAATTGCATCCCCCCCCCCTTTTTTTTTTTTTTGATCCTGCCATAAATGTAATCCCTCTCCTTTTTTGATCCTGCCATAAATTGCATATTTTTTTTTGATCTTGCCATAATTTGAATCCCTCTCTTTTGATCCTGCCATAAAATGCATCCCTCTTTTTTTTTTTCCTGCCATAAATGTAATCCCCTTTTCTCTGATCCTGCCATAAATTGAATGCCCCTCTCTTTTTTTTTCTGCCATTTATCTTGATTTTACATTGTGTTGCTACCACTAAGTATTTTACTTGAACATAAGTCTGCATTTTCACCTTCTTCTAAGGAATACATTTCTCCCTTGGAGTAATCGGGTCCTAATATCTCATGTAGCATTTTTTTCTACACACTTCTTTTTGGCTCAACAAAATAACTTTATTGTCTTTCTTTCCTCTTCCCCCCCGATCTCATGCTGGCTAAAAACAGGTGTAGTCACTAATCACTTGAATAGTTGGTGGTATCAATGAAATATGTTCATTTTCTGTGACACCAACCTGATAGGCCGGTTATGTAGAGATGGAGTTTGCATATGTATGTGTGTGTGTGTGTGTATATATATATATATATATATATATATATATATATATATATATATATATATATATTATATATATATTTTGCCATATCTGTTTCAAACTAGCTACGACTAAGGCTACTGCCGAAACGCGTCAGGTTCATTGTTTTATTGTCACTATAATGTACCAAAAAACGTCACTTCAAGGATTACAGTTTTGCCGGCTCTTCTTACTACTGTTGCATTGGAGTGTGCTGGGACACATTGAGCCTGGTGTAAGGATTGAGTTGTCCCTGCAGAGAGCGCTGTTACCTTTCTTCTCTTCCACACAGTGTAGAGAGAATACAAGGGTGGCTCCACAGGAAGCCGCAAGAGAGATTGGCCACCCTGAAACAGGAAACTTGGGGCATGGCATTAAAGTGGAGTTCCACCCAAAAATGGAACTTGCGCTTTAAAGGGGTTGTAAAGGTAAACGTTTTTTCACCTTAATGCATTCTTTGCATTAAGGTGAAAAAACATCCGACAATACCGCCCCCCCCCCCCCCCCCATTTTACTTACCTGACCCCTTTGAAAGTCCCGCGCTTGCCCCCGACGTCCACTTCGCCGCTCACCCTGGCCGTTGATCGGCTAGAGTGGATGGATGGAAAGCAGCGCAGCCATTGGCTTGCGCTGCTGTCAATCACATCCAATGATGTGGCGCACCGGGGGGCGGGGCCAAGTGATACAGTGAGCAGCATTGTCAATCTGGGAAGAGGGGAGCATTAGATATATTTTATATATATATATATATATATATATATATATATATATATATATATAGCAGATCTCACTTTATAATCATTTTTTTTTTTCCTTTTGAGGATAAAGGTTTTACATGAATAAATAACAGCTGATTATTTTAACCACATCTGTCGGTGGTAAATGGTTTGCCTCATCCATGTAAACTGATCCATTCTACTGGAAAGCTTAATCTTTTGAAAAACAGACTTGCTGGATGGATCACCAGGTCAAATAGAAGAAAGACTGCCTAAAAAAGGAAACTAATGCAGCCACCATATTTAAGAATTGGTGCTGCAATGTAATAAATATTTGGTTGTGGGTTTAAAGAGGAAGTAAACCCTGATGGGTTTTACTTCCTCTTTTGCTCCCTGCAAAGTAAAAGCTCCGCATACTAGCCCATTATGTTGCACTTACCTGCAAAAAACAAAGCCCGCGATGTCTCCACTGGTGGGCGGCGTCCATCTTCACCCCTCTTTACTCCGGGGGGCCGTGGACTTCGGCACTGTGACTAGCTGGAGTCATGCGACGTCACTGCCTTGCATGCGCGCGGGAGCCCCTAGTCACGGCAGAGGCCCTTTAGAAACTGCGCTTTTCTTCAGTGTGCATGCGCCAATGACGTTAGCACAAGCGTATATGGTAAATCTCTCCTAAACCGCGCAGGTTTAGGACATATTTCCAGTACCTATAATGAGGCTTACCTGTAGGTAAAAGTGGTATGTAAGTGTAGCGATGACACTTCGGACAAAGTGTCTATCATGTACAAATTTAGTTTTTGCCTCAGAACAGTAAAGGGGTTCTGAGGGTTAATTGTGTAGGTTTAACTTTGACCTCAGTTTGGCTGGGCTGTGTTAGAGTTCTGCCTGGTCATGTGTACAGTGAGGTGCACATGACAGGCTCAGAATCAGGCCTGGTTGGACATTTTAGGTATCAGCTTCCCTGGAGCCAATCAGTGGGTGCACCGGGCCCCGCTGAGGAGTCTGGGGAAGGGTACTTAAGATGTTGAGGTCACGTGTTCCGGGTTAGTTCGTGAGGCCATAGTGGCCTGTTCCTGATTCTGGACCGGGGTAGCCCCGTGAGGGGCCCCGGTCACGGGAGGGTATTTTGCTATGCAACATGCTTTGGTCGGCTAACCCCAATAGACCCGCCTGGTCTGGGGTAGGGATCCGTCTGTTCCCGAGTCTCGGAACCGGCTGGTCCGAGGCGCAGTAACTGAGGGAGGATTCAAGGCCTCCGGGTGTGCTCTTGGCTTGGAGGGGCACTGCAGCTCGTGAAAGTAACCAGGGGAGGACTCTTCGGAGGAGGGCCAACAAGCTGGCATTCTGAGAAGTGCCTGGTTACTGAGTTGGGAAGGACATTGACAAATTCACACTTTTTCCAATACTATCAAGGAGACAGTTCCAGGTACTGAGGAAAAAGGTTCCCATTCACTTTCAGTTACAACTTGTTCAAGGTCAGAGATTTTACAAGTTCTGAATCAAAGTGCTGGCTGCCATAATCTCTGGCTAGAGATTTGTTCAGCGTTGAAGCGCCCAGCTGCGAGTGGCTACTCTCTGGGTGGTATTAGAGACTTTCTGATATTAGCAGTTCAAGGTGCCTGAGTTTCTTCACCCGTGCCCTCTGTTCCCATATGAGACTGTGTTTGTTGAATGTTACCCCTGCAAATAAAAACCTTTTCTAAAGGACTTTTATGGTGTCAGCGTCCAAAGTTGTTGGGTACTAAATCTGCGAACCCCTAGACGTGGAAGAACCAGCCAAGCGGAGGTAACTGGTAAGCCCAAAAGTTAAGGTCGCCCTGCAAGGGTTATGGCCGCTACATAAGGGTTTACAATCACCTTAATACTGTTTTAAACCCTTCTGTTGCTTCTTATTTATCCAATTAAGTAAAGCAAATTCATAGCTTTAGGGCTGGACCACACCACATGCAGTCCAGGGCATTTTTTTCTGCATCAAAAGTGCATGGAAAGTAGGTTATAAGGTTTCCAATTACATAGTTCACACCAGGACGTTCCAGATCCAGAAAAAAAAAAGAACTTGTTGCATTTTTCCTGCAGTGCACTGTACTGGACTGGACTGGAATGTGGTAAAACGCACCAGAATGCACTGGGACGCATTGAACTCACTGGATCCCAGTACAGTGGGGGGAAAAAACAAGAAAAAAAACATCTGGAACACATCAAAATATGTAAAAAAAAAAAAAAAAAAAGTGCATGCGGAACGGATCTGGAGGGCATTTTTGTAATGTGAACCAGCCCCTAAAGTGGACATTTCAGTTGCAGAAATAGAGATAGCCCGGCCACCGCACACTTCACCCGGCCCAAGTGGTTAGCAGGTAAAATTAGTCTTTGTCAGAATCCATTAAATCAGACCAAGACAGAAGTAAAAGTTAAGTCACACTTTTTTTAATAATAAAAGTAAAAAGAATAAACGTAGTCAAAACATAGCCAAAGTTCAGTAACCGGAACGGATAGTCAGCCAAGCCAGAAGTCAGGGATCAATGTAGTGGAACAGCAAGCAGGATCTGGAGCCAGAAGGGATGTCAGCAAAGCAAGTCTTTAAACAGGAACGCAGGAGAATGTCTCTGTGATGTTGACCAAGGCGAAGGCAGAGATCCACTGGGCTGAACGGCTTAAGTAGGCAGGACTGACGAGCAGGATATCCTCAACGGGTGAGTAACTGTGGAGAGATAGGAGCTGGCAATTAGTGGCCAGCTCAGAGAAGGAAGGGCGGACCAGCCCTGACAGACTCATAGTTGGTAAGGCTGAAAAAAGACACAAGTCCATCAATTCCAGCCTATGTCTATGTTTGCGCTTTTACGTTAATATTACATTGTATATCCCTGTATGTTGTGGTAGTTTAGGTGCTTATCTAATAGTTTTTTGAAAAATTCATCCAGGCCATGCCTCAACGTGTTTCGCCCAACCACAGGGCTTAAACGTGATTAGGCCCCCAGGACGAAACATGTTGGCGGCGTGGCCTGGATGAATCGAGCTTAGGCTGCTTTTCCCTGCTAACCACTCAGGCCGGGGGAGGTGTGGGGCGGCCGGGCTATCTCTTCCTATTTCTACAACATGCTTTGGGTCTGGACGAACCTTTCCCCAGCCTGGCACCCTCACTTGTCAGCGGCATTTTAATTCATCAGAGCTTGTCAGCCTGAGTCGGGGGGCCACTAAGCTTTTATCGTGGGTCACAGTGTGGACAGTTCAGTTATTTTGTATGTCTGCATGAATACGCACATTCCATACAACTTACAATCTACAATAACAGCACAGTTGTTCAAACAAATCCCTGCCTTTTTAACCACTTCTCGACCATATATACTATATATAATGCATGCAAGGTGGCGCGATTAGGCAAAATCACGTACCTGTCAGTGTCATTTACACAATGTCAGTGTATATTTTTAGCACTGATCAGTGTTATAATGTCACTGGTTCCCAAAAAAGTGTCAAAAGTGCCAGCTATGTGTCCGATCTGTCCGCTGCAATGTCAAAGTCCCGATCAAAAATCACTGATCGCCGCCATAACAAGAAAAAAATAAAATAAATAAAAATGGCATAAATATATCCCCTATTGTTTTGTAGGCACGATAACTTTTGCGCAAACCTATCAATATATGCTTATTCCGATTTATTTTATTTTTTTTATTTTTATTTATTTTTTTTACCAAAAATATGTAGCAGAATACATATTGACCTAAATCAAGGAAGAAATAAAAATTTTTTTTAATTTATTTATTTATTTATTTTATTGGATGTGTTTTATAGCAGAATGTAAAGTATATTGTTTTTTTTTTTTTTTCAAAATTGTCAGTCTTTTATTTGTTTATAGAGAAAAAAATAAAAACCGCAGAGATGATCAAATACCACCAAAAGAAAGCTCTATTGGTGGGAAACAAAGGACATCAATTTTGTTTGGGTACAACGTCACACGACTGCGCAATTGTCAGTTAAAGCAACACAGTGCCATGTTGCAAAAAATGACCTGGTCATTAAGGTGGGGTAAAACCTTCCGGGGCTGAAGTGGTTAATAAGCTAAGCTTGAGCTCCTGGCTAAGCGACCTTCCCTATCCCAAGATGATAGCGTTAGGATGGTTTCACGCTGCCGCTCTGCGGTTCAGCCATAGTGTAGGTGCATCACAGTCTACTTTGTGGTCTCCTATTCAGCCCTAGAAGAATTTACCCCCTTCCTGACCAGGCCCTTTTTTTGAGATCCGGCACTGCACCACTTTAACTGAAAATTGCGCGGTCGTGTGACGCTGTACCCTAACAAAATTGGTGGCATTTTTTTCCCCACAAATAGAGCTTTCTTTTGGTGGTATTTGATCACCTCTGCGGTTTTTTATTTTTTGCGCTATAAACAAAAATAAAGTGAACATTTTGAAAAAAAAAGCAATATTTTTTACTTTTTGCTATAATAAATATCCCCCAAAAATCTATAAAAAAATGAATTTCTTTCTCAGTTTAGGCCGATACGTATTCTTCTACATATTTTTAGTAAAAAAAAAAAGAAAAAAACGTAATAAGCGTATATATTAATTGATTTTGCGCAAAAGTTATCACGTCTACAAAACAGAGGATAGATTTATTGCATTTTTATTATTAATTTTGTTTTTTATTAGCAATGGCGGTAATCTGCGATGTTTATTGGGACTGCGGCGGACAGATCGTACACTTTTGACACTATTTTGGGAACATTAGCCTTTATACAGCGATCAGTGCTATAAAAATGCACTGATTACTCTGTAAATGTCACTGGCAGGAAAGGCGTTAAACACTAGGGGGCGATCAAGGGGTTAAGTGTGTTCTCTAGGCGTGTTTTAACTGTAGGGGGGATGGGCTCACTAGAACATGACAGAGATCACTCGGAGCAGTAGATCCCTGTCATGTTGCTAGGCAGAACTGGGAAATGCCTTGTTTACATAGGCATCTCCCCGTTCTTCCTCTACATGCCACGATAGTGGGCCACCAGTGGACATCGAGTCCGCGTGCAAGCTCCCGCCGCGCACCCGCTAACCGCTGATGACACAGCGACATACAGGTTTATGATTTTGCTCGCCCGTGCCACTTTGCCGATGTATATCGGCGCGAGCCGGTCGGCAAGTGGATATAGACACCAGAGATGCAGTATACGGGACTTTTGGTGCACTTTCAGAAAATGCAACAAAAACGTACCATCTAATAGAAGTCTATGGGGAACCCCAGGTACACTGCGGTGCGCTCAAAACCGCAGTGCGGCAGTGTGAAACCGCCATTAAGTGTTTGTAAACCCTCATCTTGTAAAACAACCCATTACGTTTAAAATAGAAATGAAAGACAAACAACATTTGTGTATAAATAAAAAAATAAATAAATAAATAAAAAACACATATTTTTCCTTATTTATAAGTGATCGCATTCCCTCTGTTCTCCGCTGCAAAAGACCCGGGGGAGGAGAAACAGCAGTACACTGATCTTCCCAGTAAATGGCTTTGGGTGTCAGGACAAATCGCATCATTGGAGGAGAGCAGGCAGGGCACACTGAATTCCCAACACAGCTAGGGAACTGACCACGGTGTGTGCTTTCCTGCCTGGTGTGGTCAGTTTTATAGGAAAGCAGAGGGACTGACAGGAACACCAGGGATTTCACACAAAGGAAGCAATTCAAAGAGAACAGGATAGTTTCTCATACAAGTACATGGTACAGCAGGAACATATCAGCAATATACAGCTTCGTCTGCTGCAGGCAGGAGGACGCATTTCCATTTCCTGGTGATCAGACTGCAACATTGTAACTTTGTAGCAAGGGAAAAACAGGTGTATAGGCGCTACAAACCTTCCCACATACATGACTAAGGACTAACGTCTGAAATGCGTAGGATATTTTTATAGCATTGTACGTGTTTACATTGGAGAAAATAATTATTTGATCCCCTGCAGATTTTGTAAGTTTTCCCACTTAAAAAGAAATGAAGGGTCTATCATTTTTATCATAGGTGTGTTTTAAATGACAGAGACAGAATATCAACCTAAAATCCAGAAAAAAAACACACATGATACAAATGTTATAAATTGAGTTGCAGTTCAGTGAGTAAAATTATAGTATTAACCAAGCAAAAAATGACTGGGTACTTGGTGGAGAAACCCTTGTTGGCAATCAGAGGTCAGATGTTTCTTGTAGTTGGTGACCAGGTTTGCACACATCTCACGAGGGATTTTGGTCCACTCTTCTTCTTTACAGATCTCTAAATCCTTAAGGTTTCTTGGCTGTCACTTGACAACTCAAAGTTTTAGCTCCCTCCCATAAATTTTCTATAGGATTAAGGTCTGGAGACTGGCTAGGCCACTCCATGACCTTAACGTGCTTCTTCTTGATCCACTATTTTTATTTTTTTTGCCTGGGGCGGTATGTGTTGGGTCATTGTCATGCTGGAAGACCCGTCCATGATCCATCTTCTGGCTGAGGGAAGAAGGTTCTCATCCAAGATCTTGCAATACATGGCCCCGTCCATTGGCCCCTCAAAGTCAGCTTTGCCTTTAGCAGAGAAACCGTCCCAAAGCATAATGTTTCCACCTCCGTGCTTGACTGTAGGGATGGTGTTCTTAGGGTCATGGCATTTTTCTTCCACCAAACACGGTGAGTTGAGTTAATGCCAAAGAGCTCAATTTCGGTCTCATCTGACTTCAGCACTTTCTCCCAGTCCTTCTCTGAATCGTTACTAGGGATGAGCCGAACACCCCCCGGTTCGGTTCGCACCAGAACTTGCGAACGACCACCGCGTTCGGTACGAACGTTAGAACCCCATTGAAGTCTATGGGACTCGAACGTTCGAATTGGAAAGTGCTAATTTTAACGGCTAATATGCAAGATAGTGTCCTAAAAAGGGTTTGGGGACCTGCCTCCTGCCTCAGGGGACATGGGTCACTGCAAAAAAAAGTTTTAAAAACGGCCGTTTTGGCGGGAGCACTGATTTTAATGACGATTAAAGTGAAAAAAAAAAAGTGAAATATTCCTTTAAATATGGTGCCTGGGGGGTGTCTGTAGTATGCCTGTGAAGTGCCACGTGTTTCCCATGTTTAGAACAGTCCCTGCACAAAATGACATTAAACGGAAATAACACCATTTAAAACTGCTTGCGGTTTTAATGTTATATCTGGTTCCTGCAATATGGTTGAAAATCATTGAGAAACATGGCATGGGTAGCCCTCCCTGCCCATTACCAGCCTATTTGGGTCTTGTACGCATATTAAGGGGAACCCCGTACCCATATTAAAAAAAGGAAATGCGTGTGGCCCCCAGGCCCTATATACTCAGAACAGCAGTATACAGGCGGTGCAAACAAGGCAGGGACTGTGTAGGTTTGTTGTGTTAAGTTGAATCTGTTTGTCATTTTCAAGCGGTACATTTTTAAAGTGTAGCTCCAGTCAAAAAAACTATCTTTAAGCTTTTTGGAAAACATAGGGAAGGGTTATCACCCCTGTATAATTTGTTTTGTCGTCCATCTTTTTTCATCTCACTTGCTGCTGTCTCCTTGCGTTTGCAAGTAGGAGATGTTTGTAAGTTGGATGTTTGAAAGTAGGGGCCTGCCCTATATTATAGCGGTATGTACTGGGTACAGAGCACGCAGACAGCACGCACTATCTCCTAACACTACTGACTGCAAGCTCTATTATTAACCACTTGTTAGCCCAATGTTTGCATAAAGTGAAAGATGAAGTTATGCTGAGTAAATAGATATCAAACATGTCACTCTTCAAAATTGCACATGCCCGTGGAATGGCGCCAAACGTCGCTACTTAAAAAATCCCCATAGGCGACGCTTTAAATATTTTTTTACTGGTTACATGTTTTGAGTTGCAGAGGAGGTCTAGGACTAGAATTATTGCTCTCTCTCTAACATTCTCGGCGATACCTCACATGTGTGGCACATGCGAGCACATGGGGACATGGGCGCTTTAATTTTTATTTTATTTTTTTATTGTTCATTTTACTTTATTTATTTTAGTTTGACATTTTTTCCCCCAAAAATATATTTTTGATCACTTTTATTCCTATTACAAGAAATGTAAACATCCCTTGTAATAGGAATATGGGGTGACAGGTCCTCTTTACAGTGAAATCTGGGGGGTCAATATGACCCCACATCTCACCTCTAGGCTGGGAAGCCTGAAATAAAAAATAAAAAAAAGATTCTGGCTTTGATCGTACTGGCGAGTTGGTAGAAGCACCGGAGGGCGGTGAGGGGTGGGGGGCGTCTATGGCTGGGTATTTCAGGGTATCACCGAGTATGGCTGGGTATCTCTGAGTATGGCTGGGTATGGCAATTTATGGCAGGGTATTACAGAGTATTGGCGGGGTACTACAGAGTAATAGCAGGGTACTGCAGAGTATTGGGGGGTACTACAGAGTAATGGCAGGGTACTGCAGAGTAATGGGGGGTACTGCAGAGTAATGGGGGTTACTGCAGAGTAATGGGGGGTACTGCAGAGTAATGGCAGGGTACTGCAGAGTATTGGGGGTACTGCAGAGTAATGGCGGGTACTGCAGAGTAATGGCGGGTACTGCAGAGTATTGGGGGGTACTGCAGAGTAATGGGGGTTACTGCAGAGTAATGGGGGGTACTGCAGAGTAATGGCAGGGTACTGCAGAGTATGCACTGGTATTGCAGAGTATTGGCAGGGAATTGAGGGGTTAAATTCGGTGAGCAGCGATGTGGGCACTGCAGATGCAGCCCACATCGCTGCTGACACCGATCTCTTCCCCTCCGCTGTACCGATCGGTACAGAGAGGGGAGGGAGGAACAGGCGTCATAACATGACGCTGGTTTGTTTCCAAGTGATCACTCCGTCATTTAACGGAGCAATCACGTGGTAAACGGCCGCTATGAGCGGCCGTTTACCGTGATCCGTGATGCGACCCGGCGGTCACGGATGCTCTCGAGTGCGCACACCTCGGGGCACGCAAAAGCAGAATTCTGGGAGGCTGTTAATTAACGGCCTCTCAGAGTTAAACAACCCCCCTGAAGCCGTTAATCGGCAATGGGCAGTTGTTAAGTGGTTAAAGCTAGATCACTAGCTATATAGGTGAGGTGAATATAGTGGTGTATACTGCAGTCAGGGCACAGACAACAACCACTACACAGCAGCAAGATAGGAAATCAGCCAAAAACGATTGGTGTGTACTGTGTTGAAGGTACACAGAACACCCACTGCTTCAGATGCTAAGTAACACACTACACGAGGCCGCCTCAAAGGCGGCCTTATATAGTGTGGGGCGTGCACTACACAGCCTGAGCTATGATTGGCCACAGGCAGGATGCCTGTGGCCAATCATGGCTCTCCTCGCTGCCGGCGCTGCGATTGGCCAAGCATGCGGGGTCACAGTGCATGCTTGGCCAATCATCGGGCAGCAATGCACTGCGCCAACGCAGTGCATTATGGTCCGCGCGCGCGTCACTCGAATTTTGACGCGAACGGCCAAAACTTTCGGAATTCGCCGAACGCACGAACAGCCAATGTTCGAGTCGAACGTACGTTCGACTCGAACACGAAGCTCATCCCTAATCGTTACGAATGATGTTCATTGACCAACTTCAGACGGGTCTGTACATGTGCCTTCTTGAGGTGGGGGACCTTGCGGGCACGGCAGGATTTCAATCCATGGCGGCGTATTGCGTTACCAATGGTTTGTTTGGTGTGACTGTGGTCCCAACTACCTTCAGATCATTCACAAGCTCCTCCTGTGTCATCTGGGTTGATCCCTCACTTTTCTGATGATCATTATTACCCCATGTGGGGAAATCTTGCATGGAGCTCCAAACCGAGGGCAATTGGTGGTTATTTTGTATTTCTTTCGTATTTCAACAATCGCTCCAACAGTTGTCTCCTTTTCACCAACCTTCTTGCTGATGGCCTTGTAGCCCATTCCAGCCTTGTGCAGGTCCACAATCTTGTCCCTGATGTCCTTTGACAGCTCTTTGGTCTTGCCCATGATGGTGAGGTTTGAATGGAAGAGATTCTGTGGTCAGGTGTCTTTTATACACAAGTTGTCGTTAAGCCCCATACACACTATCAGATTATCTGCTGAGTTTTTTCCTTCAGATTTACCAAAACCATGTAGTAGAAGGGCCTGCCTGATTGCATACACATTGCAACTCCTAAGGTTTGTCCTCATATTATATGGTTTTGGTAAATCTGAAGAAAAAACTCAGCAGAAAAACTGATAGTGTGTATGGGGCTTTAGGAACACCTTCTTAAATTGACAGGACTAATCTGTGTACCACGTGTGTGTGTGTGTATATAGATATAATATATTTTTTTATATCGTTTTGGATAGAGTGGAGAGGGATTAGAACCCCTGTCATTATTTATTTTATTGCTGTCTGTGCCCCCATTAGGGAGTCTCTCTCTCTCTCTCTCGTCTCTCTCTCTCGTTTTACCATTATCATTGAAAGTAAAAGAAAATCCTAAACTTTTGGGTTGTCCCCGGACAAGTAATAGAAGGGGAAATCTTCCAATGGGGACACTAGTTCTGGTGACCTGGGGGTCCCCAAGGAATTCCCTTAATTTCAGGAATTTCCTTTCACTTCCTGTTTTTCGCTATGAGACAGGAAGTGAAGGGAAATCTCCCCAATGGGACACAGATGGCAAAAAACTGACAGGGGTTATAAGTTATACCCCTTCATTACTCTATCCAAAATGGAAAAAGGTTTTGGCTATAGTTCTACTTAACATCATTCGTTTTCTTATAAGGCTTTAATTTCACACTTTTTTTTTTGTCATTTTTTTTTTGTCTGCCAGCCCCGCTGCCCGTGAGACAGAAGTGTGCCGTGTGGAGGAAATGCCAACCAGACGAGGTCGTGTACAGTATACGATGTGGTGGCGCAAAGTCCATCCTACCTGTAATATGTCTGGAAGATGAGATGTAAGTGTGGCACAGATCACGTCAATCAAAATGTTATATCATCTCAACAATGATCTTTTTTTTTTTTTTTTTGCTCTTATAATGGATAGCCCTGATCTACATTGGTCATTTCACAGCTGGAAGCACACACAGGTGCGCGCTCCTAGCGGTCAGTCTGAACAAAAGATAAGGAAGCAGTCAGCGTGGTTCCCAGTGATGTGATAACACTGGTGACCAATCATGGTGATCCCAGGGAGAGCGGGATTAGGGAACCTGCACACTGTACTGATGTATGAACCTCACATTCCTGAGATTCTCACAGCAACTTCCAAAACTGCAGTTCTTGTGGGATGTTCCTGGTCTGCAGTGGTCATGACCTATTAACCACTTAAATATACAGCAGCAATGTGGCTCTGCTGCACCACGTCACATACCTAGTATGCCATCCGACACTTCCGGGTAGAGGGGGCGCATGCGCGCCAATGGCAGCCTGCTCCCACTGTGATTATACACAGCAGGAGCTGATCTGCGGGTGCCACAAACTCCATGTCGCTGAGTGTTAGGCGGGGAGACAGATAGGCAGTCTGCTTGTGTAAACAAGGCAGATCGCCGTTCTTACAGGAGGGAAAACATGGATCCTGTGTTCCTGCAAAGCAGGTACATGGATCCATGTCTTCCCCTAGGAAAAGCATCTCCCCCACTGTACTAAAACACAGGCTAGGCACACCCTTTGATCGCCCTTATTGTTAACCCCTTCCCTGCCAGTGTCATTAGTACAGTGACAGTGCATATTTTTTTTAGCACTGATCACCACATGAGTGTCACTGGTCTCAGAAAGTCAGTGCCAGTTTTGTCGCTACAATATCGCAGTCCCGTTATAAGCCACTGCTATAAGTCCCTGCTCGCCGCCATTACTAGTAAAAAAAAAAGTAAATTCTATAAAAATATATATTATATATATTTTGTTTGTTTGTAGTCTGATCACTGTATTAGTGTCTTTGGTCCCCAAAAAGTGTCACTTTTGTCCGCTGCAATATCGCATTCCCGCTATAAGTCTCTTATTGTCGCAATTACTAGTTAAATAAATAAAAATATCCCATAGTTTTGCGCAATCCCGCAGTCCCGCTATAAGTTGCTTATCATCACAATTACTATTTAAATAAATAAAATATCCCATAGTTTTGCGCAAACCAATCAATATACAGTTGACCCCCGCGAAAGTTGCGGTTCAGAGTTCGTGGCCTCAGTCGTGGATCTTTCCTTAGAATCAAACGAATAATTTGTTAACGGAAATCCCCGCAATTTCACAGAAATTGCAAATATCCTCCCCAAATTTTTTTATGGCTTTTTTTTCATGGCACTATATATTGGTGCATATTTAGGGTTTAAACTATCAAAAAAATTGATTAAGTTGTTTGAGTGCTTAGAGTCTTCTTTTAAAAAAAAAAAAAAAAAAAAAGAAAAACTATAGGCATTTTATATTTGACCACATCCAAAATTTGCAGTTTTTCACAATTCGTGGGTGCTCTAGGAACGTAAACCCCGCAAATTTTTCGGGGGGGTCAACTATATGTTTATTGGGATTTTTTTTTATTTTTATTTTTTTTAGCAAAAATGGAGCATAATATGTATTGGCCTAAACTGATGAAGAATTTTTTAAATTTTTTTTATTAGATATGTTTTATAGCAGAAAGTAAAATTATATATATATATATATATATATATATATATATATATATATATATATGTATGTATGTATATGTGTGTGTGTGTGTGTGTGTGTGTGTGTGTATATATATATATATATATATATATATTATGTATGTGTGTGTGTGTGTGTATATATATATATATATATATATATATATATATATATATATAATTTCACAATTGTTAACGTTTTGTTAATAGCACAAAAAATAAAAAACTGTGGAGGTGATCAAATACCACCAAAAGAAAGTTCTATTTGTGGGGAAAAAAGGACATCAATTTTATTTGAGTACAGCGTTGCATTACAGCGCAATTCTCAGTTAAACTAACACAATGCCGTATGGCAAAAATTGGCCTGGTCATGAAGGGGGTAAATCTTTCAAAGAGGTCAAATGGTTAATCCAATTGAGAATCGATGGGTTGTGCCGGAAAAAAAAAAAAGTCTCATCCACAGAGGCCCCACCTCACAACCTACAGGACTTAAAGGATCTGTTGCTGATGGTTTGGTGCCAGATACCACAGCATACCTTCAGAGGTCTGGTGGAATCCATGCCTTGACAAGTTATGGTGGGTGGTCATAATGTTATGGGTGATGGGTGTATGTGGACCATAGTACGCACCCATTGGTGTGAATGGGCCCTTCAGTTTTGGAGACATGGGGATGGGTACAGGCTCATAGCTAGGGAGGGAGCAGTGGGATCGGTACTGATTATTATTATAATTTTTTTTTTTTTTGTACAAATCATATAATTTTCTAGATCCTTAATGAAAATGTTGCTAATTATTGATTTGTTCTTTGATTTTGTCGCTCAGATTACTAGGCGGGCCTAAGAAGACCGGGGATAGAGGGTTCAACTTCGTCATCGTCAACCGTAAGTTTGTCTATTGTAGAGAAATAATGACCGCTCAGCAACTGTCAATTGTAAGAAGTGCGCTGATGAAAGTCTGAGAACTGTGATCTGAAATTAGTGACTGAAATTTATCATCTGAAAACAGAGTTTTGAGTATTGTGCGAAAGGAAGAAAAAAGGTGCTGATAATGGCTGCCGAAAACTCCTGCGATTTTATCATGATTTGCAGCAATTTTATGCCGTGATTTTGCTACGATTTTGCTGTGATTTTTACCATGGTTATGATGTGTGTTTCATAGGTCATGTGACTCAAAAGATGCATCAAAAATGAAATATGAGTGCATTTTTGATACATTCTTGCTACATTTTCAATGCATTTCAATGGGGAGATGCATTTTTTTATAATTTTTTTTTATTTACATTTTATTTTTTTGTGTTTTTATTTTTAGTTTTTTGCGTTTTCTTTTTCCTATATATTTTTTTATTTTTTTGCATTTCTTTTTTTTTTTTTTTTAACTGACCAAAAATGGAGCAAGCTGGATTTTTAACACCACTTCAAAAGATGGCGATAATGGTATACAATAAATTCATATTATGTGTGTGATAGTGATCTCCCGCGCTCCAAATGGCAAAGAAAAATTGCAACCAATGCTACTACTTTACAACCATAAATATCAAAACCAGTGAAAATTAAATATATAAACCAAAGTGCATATATAGCAAAATTCACAAAATATAGGAAATATAAAAAATAATAACATTTAAATTTCATGAAGAGAAAAACAAAACAAAAGTCCAATAGCAGTCCTGTTTAAATAACAAAATAAAAATTGGATGATATTCCCAGTGATATTCTAATTAAGAAAAAACACGTAAGGTATCCACCACCGTATGTGTCCCATCAGGTGGAAACTCGCCAAAATAATAAATAATTAATTTAAATTCATATTAAATAAAAAAATTGCATACAATACAATTATAGGCAGTTCTTAAGCTGAATTTGTTTGTAAGTCAGAACAGGTACATTTTTTAAGTGTAGCTCCAGCCAAAACAATGTATTTATACAAATATATATTATAAATAATAATTATTAATAATTAATAATAATAATTTTAAAAACGTCAATTTCGGACGAGATGAGAAGGCCTGGCTCGCAGTCTCCACTCTAATGCTATGTACACACAATCGGACATTCCGACAACAAAACCGTGTTTTGTTTTGTTTTTTTCGGATGGATGTTGGCTCAAACTTGTCATGCATACACACGCTCGCACAAAGTTGTCGGAATTTCCAAACATCAAGAACGCGGTGACGTACAACACGTACAACGAGTCGAGAAAAATGAAGTTCAGTAGCCAGTGCGACTCTTCTGCTTGGTTCCGAACATGCGTGGGCTTTTGTGCTTCGGAATTGTGTACACACAGTCCGAAATTTCCCACAAGTCTTGTCGGAAAATTTGAGAACCTGCTCTCAAACAGTTGTTGGAAATTCCGACAGCAAATGTCTGATGGAGCATACACAAAGTTGGAAATGTCCGACAACAAGCTCACATCGAACACTTGTTGTTAGAAAATCCTACAGCCCATTAGGGTTCAATATCCCAAAGGTGTTCTATCGGGTTGAGGTCAGGACTCTGTGCAGGCCAGTCAAGTTCCTCCACCCCAAATGAGCTCATCCATGTCTTTATGCACCTTGCTTTTTTCTCTGGTGCGCAGTCATGTTGGAACAGGAAGGGGCCATCTCCAAACTGTTCCCACAAATTTGAGAGCATGAAATTGTCCAAAATGTCTTGGTATGCTGATGCCTTAAGAGTTCCCTTCACTGGAACTAAGAGGCCAAGCCCAACCCCTGAAAAATAACCCCACATCATAATTCCCCCTCCACCAAATGATTTGGACCAGTGCACAAAGCAAGGTCCATAAAGACATGGATGAGTGAGTTTCGGGCAGAGGAACTTGACTGGCCTGCACAGAGTCCTGACCTCAACACTTTTGGGATGAATTAGAGCGGAGACTGCGAGCCAGGCCTTCTTGTTCAACATCAGTGCCTGACCTCACAAATTCTGAATGGTCAAACCTTCCCATAGATACACTTGTAAAATCCTTGTGGACAGCCTTCCCAGAAGAGTTGAAGCTGTTATAGCTACAAAGGGTGGACCAACTCAATATTGAACCCTACAGACTAAGACTGGGAGGCCATTAAAGTTCATGTGCGTGTGTAAAGGTGGGTGTCCCAATACTTTTGACAATATAATGCAATACAATACAATATCCAGATGCAATATCGTTTACTTCCAAATAGAACTGCCAGCTTGATGAAGAGCAGGGATGCTTGAAATTGTACAGTCACTGCTACTAATACATTTCATGTTTATGTCATTAAATTCTATCTGGAAGTAAACGATATTGCATCTGGAGATCGTATCCTTCTTTATTGATATTCATTGGAGGTGGATGAACAGGAGCTCATCATTGATATGGTCTCCCTCGTTCACTCAGAGACTAAGGAAGTGACTTACCTCACAAGTGTGTGTGTGTGTATATATATGTATAATATATACAGTATCTCACAACAAAAGTAAGTACACCCCTCACATTTTTGTAAATATTTTATTATATCTTTTTGACAACACTGAAGAAATGACACTTTGCTACAATGTAAAGTAGTGAGTGTACAGCTTGTATAACAGTATAAATTTGCTGTCCCCTCAAATAACTCAACACACAGCCATTAATGTCTAAACCGCTGGCAACAAAAGTGAGTACACCCCTAAGTGAAAATGTCCAAATTGGGCCCAAAGTTTCAATATTTTGTGTGGCCACCATTATTTTCCAGCACTGCCTTAACCCTCTTGGGCATGGAGTTCACCAGAGCTTCACAGGTTGCCACTGGAGTCCTCTTCTACTCCTCCATGTTGACATCACAGAGCTGGTGGATGTTGGAGACTTTGCGCTCCTCCATCTTCCATTTTGAGGATGCCCCACAGATACTCAACAGGGTTTAGGTCTGGAGACATGCTTGGCCACTCCATCACCTTTACCCTCAGCTTCTTTAGCAAGGCAGTGGTCATCTTGGAGGTGTGTTTGGGGTCGTTATCATGTTGGAATACTACCCTGCAGCCCAGTCTCTGAAGGGAGGGGATCGTGCTCTGCTTCAGTATGTCACAATACATGTTGGCATTCATGGTTCCCTCAATGAACTGTAGTTCCCCAGTGCTGGCAGCACTCATGCAGCCCCAGACCATGACACTCCTACCACCATGCTTGACTGTAGGCAAGACACGCTTGTCTTTGTACTCCTCACCTGGTTGCCACCACACACGCTTGATACCATCTGAACCAAATAAGTTTATCTTGGTCTCATCAGACCACAGGACATGGTTCCAGTAATCCATGTCCTTAGTCTGCTTGTCTTCAGCAAACTGTGTGCAGGCTTTCTTGTGCAACATCTTTAGAAGAAGCTTCTTTCTCAGATGACAGTCATGCAGACCAATTTGATGCAGTGTGCGGCGTATATGGTCTGAGCACTAACAGGCTGACCCCCCACCCCTTCAACCTCTGCAGCAATGCTGGCAGCACTCATACATCTATTTCCCAAAGACAACCTCTGGATAGGACGCTGAGCACGTGCATTCAACTTCTTTGGTTGACCATGGTGAGGTCTGTTCTGAGTGGAACCTGTCCTGTTAAATATATTTATGGTCTTGGCCACCGTGCTGCAGCTCAGTTTCAGGGTCTTGCCAATCTTCTGTAGAGCAGTAATTCTTTTTTTCATATCCTCAGAGAATTCTTTGCCATGAGGTGCCATGTTGAACTTCCAGTGACCAGTATGAGAGAGTGAGAGCGATAACACCAAAGTGAACACACCTGCTCCCTATTCACACCTGAGACCTTGTAGCACAACGAGTCACATGACAACGGGGAGGGAAAATGGCTAATTGGGCCCAATTTGGACATTTTCACTTGGGGGTGTACTCATTTTTGTTGCCAGTGGTTTAGACAGGAATGGCTGTGTGTTGAGTTATTTTGAGGGGACAGCAAATTGACACAGTTATACAAGCTGTACGCTCACTACTTTACATTATAGACAAGTGTCATTTCTTCAGTGTTGTCACATGAAAAGATAGAATATAATATTTACAAAAATGTGAGGGGTGTAATCACTTTTGTGAGATACTGTGTGTGTAAATATAATTTTAGTATATATATATATATATATATATATATATATATATATATATATTAAAAAAATAAAAAAAATAAAAATATATATATATATATATATATATATATATATATATATATATATATATATATATATATATATATATATATATATATATATATATATATATATATATATATATATATATATATTTTTTTTTATATATATATATATATATATATATATATATATATATATATATATATATATATATATATATATATATATATATATATATATATATATATTACATTTAATTTAAATTTATAATATATAGAGGTGGAGCTAGTGACTTTTCCTGTAGACACAGCAGACATCCAGCCCTGAGGAAGAGGGGGTCACCCTTGAAACGCGTCAGCATCTAGTATCTGCAAGCAAGTTTTATCCGATATGCACACGCTTGGTTTGGGTCACAAAGTAGGGATCAGGGTGGCAGCTCACACACCGTCAAAAACAAGAAAGCAATGGCTGCGCTTATATTTCTTGTAAAATATGGAACCCCCCCCCCCCCATCCCCCTTGTATATCTGTTTACCATTGACTACTTCTGCATCTTTCTTTTCAGCTAACACCATGAAAGTTATCGACACCAAGACATTTGACATGTACGACGGAGGTGAGTTCATGGGATTGTTGAATCTGTTTGTGGTGTATAAATGGGGGAGGAAGGTGAAAATTAAGGTGATAAAATAAATACATATTCCCGCGCTACTAAACAAAGAACTATTTAGCTGCTGCAAACACCGAAACGGTCAGTCCATAACCGGAGAATAAAATAATATACAATAGACGGTGCTGCGCTGTTATGTGCGATAAATAACCAAAACCAGATTACTGAAACAAAAGTGACTACCGTATATACTCGAGTATAGGTCGATCCGAATATAAGCCGAGGCCCCCAATTTACCACAAAAAAAATGGGAAAACTTATTGACTCGTGTATAAGCCGAGGGTGAGACATGCCTGTCCATCCCTGTGTGTCCGTCCATCCCTGTGTGTCCGTCCATCCCTGTGTGTCCGTCCATCCCTGTGTGTCCGTCCATCCCTGTGTGTCCGTCCATCCCTGTGTGTCCAGCCTACCTGTGTCCTGAGCCTGTGTCCTTCTGCACATACGGCGGCCATGCCAGGATCGCCGCACCTCTTCTCGTCTGTGACAGACGGCGGCCATTCCACTGTTCAAAAGCCGCGCCTCCGTCTGTGATAGGCGGAACACTCAATTTCCCAGCAGTCAGTGTTCCGCCTATCACGGACATCCGCTCATCCTCGTCCGTAGTATGAGGATGAGGGGATGTCCTTGATAGGCAGACCACTGACTGCTGGGAAATTGAGTGTTCCGCCTATCACAGACAGGGAGGCGCGGCTTTTGAATAGTGGAATGGCCGCCGTCTGTCTGCACGACACGCTGATCGGGTAGACAGACGGCGGTGACTCGAGTATAAGCCGAGGGGGGCACTTTCAGCCGAAAAAAAGGGGCTGAAAATCTCGGCTTATACTCGAGTATATACGGTATGTGCTACATAAACAATATAGAGGTAGCAGTGTGTACAGTGGTGTGAAAAAGTGTTTGCCCCCTTCATCATTTCCTGTTCCTTTGCATGTTTGTCACACTAAAGTGTTTCGGAACATCAAACCAATTTAAACAATAGTCAAGGACAACACAAGTAAACACAAAATGCAATTTGTAAATGAAGGTGTTTATTATTAAAGGTGAAAAAAAATCCAAACCATCATGGCCCTGTGTGAAAAAGTGATTGCCCCCCCTTGTTAAAACATACTATAACTGTGGTTGTCCACACCTGAGTTCAATTTCTATAGCCACACCCAGGCCTGATTATTGCCACACCTGTTCACAATCAAGGCATCACTTAAATAGGAGCTGCTTGACACAGTAAGGTCCACCAGAAGATCCTTAAAAACTACACATCATGCCGAGACCCAAAGAAATTCAGGAACAATTGAGAAAGAAAGTAATTGAGATCTATCAGTCTGGAAAGGGTTATAAAGCCATTTCCAAAGCTTTGGGAATCCAGTGAACCACAGTGAGAGCCATTATCCACAAATGGCGAAGACATGGAACAGTGGTGAACCTTCCCAGGAGTGGCCGGCCGCCCAAAATTACCCCAAGAGCGCAGCGACGACTCATCCAAGAGGTCACAAAAGACCCCACAACAACGTCCAAGGAACTGCAGGCCTCACTTGCCTCAGTTAAGGTCAGCGTTCATGCCTCCACCATCAGGAAAAGACTGGGCAAAAATGGCCTGCATGGCAGAGTTCCAAGGAGAAAACCACTGCTGAGCAAAAAGAACATCAAAGCTCGTCTCAATTTCTCCACAACACATCTTGATGATCCCCAAGACTTTTGGGACAACATTCTGTGGACCGATGAGACAAAAGTGGAACTCTTTGGAAGGTGTGTGTCCAAGTATATCTGGCGTAGAAGGAACACTGCATTTCATAAAAAGAACATTATACCAACAGTAAAATATGGTGGTGGTAGTGTGATGGTCTGGGGCTGTTTTGCTGCTTCAGGACCTGGAAGACTTGCCGTGATAAAAGGAACTATGAATTTTGCTGTCTACCAAGAGATCCTGAAGGAGAATGTCCGACCATCTGTTGGTGTACTCAAGCTGAAACGAACTTGGGTTCTGCAGCAGGACAATGATCCTAAACACACCAGCAAGTCCACCACCGAATGGCTGAAGAAAAACAAAATGAAGACTTTGGAGTGGCCTAGCCAAAGTCCTGACCTGAATCCTATTGAGATGTTGTGGTATGACCTTAAAAAGGCCGTTCATGCTCGAAAACCCTCTAATGTAACTGAATTAGGACAATTCTGCAAAGATGAGTGGGCCAAAGTTCCTCCAGGACGCTGTAAAAGCCTCATTGCACGTTATCGCAAAAGCTTAGTTGCAGTTGTTGCTGCTAAGGGTGGCCCAACCAGTTATTAGGTTTAGGGGGCAATCACTTTTTCACACAGGGCCATGATGGTTTGGATTTTTTTTCACCTTTAATAATAAACACCTTCATTTACAAATTGCATTTTGTGTTTACTTGTGTTGTCCTTGACTATTGTTTAAATTGGTTTGATGTTCCGAAACACTTAAGTGTGACAAACATGCAAAGGAACAGGAAATGAGGAAGGGGGCAAACACTTTTTCACACCACTGTATGTGATACAATCCAACATAGATAAATAAATGAATAACCGTCTTGAAAGTGTGGTGGAGGGGCAGCGAAGCCATGTGCTGGATTTCCTCTACAAGTACAAATATAATGTATAAAGTGACTTCATCCTCTTCTATGCAAAAAAAAAGTTATGCAAAAACGCAATGTGCAAAGTGACTTGTCCTCTTCTGTGCAACACACTTGGGTGTAATGCCCCGTACACACGGTCGGACTTTCCAATGGAAAATGTGCGATGGGATCATGTTGTCTGAAAATCCGATCGTGTGTGGGCTCCATCTGACTTTTTTTTTCCTTTGGAATTCCTGACACACAAATTTTGAGAGCAGGATCTAAAATTTTCCAACAATAAAATCCGATCGTTTAAATTCTGAACGCCTGTAGACAATTCCAACGGGCAAAGTGCCACGCATGCTCAGAATAAATTACGAGACAAAAGCTGTTGGCTACCGGCCTCTTTATAGTCCCGTCGTACGTGTTCTACGTCACCGCGTTCAGAACGATCTGATTTTCCGACAACTTTGTGCGGCCGTGTGTATGCAAGACAAGTTTGGGCCAAAATCCATTGGAAAAAATCAGACGGATTTTGTAGTCGGAACCTCCGACCGTGTGTACAAGGCATAAGGTGGCCTCTTACCTTACAGCTGTAAGGTAACAGCGTATATGTATAGCAATAGGGATCGTAGGTATTCACAGTAATAACTTGTTGTGAGTGAACATCTAGGGGACCTTCTTTGTCCTGATGAGACGCTCACAATATGGTGATGTATATCCGCCCCCTTGGAGCCAGTAATGGCAATGGCGTCACCTTTCCCGGTTGATATATGTACAGTATGCAGGAAAAGAGAAGGGGGGGGGGGGTTCCAGATAGTGTAGTATATAAATCAAACACTTTTTATTGTTTGACCACTTCATTACCGGGCACTTTCGCACCTTCCTGCCCAAGCCAATTTTCAGATTTCAGCGCTGTCACTTTTTGAATGACAATTGCGCGGTCATGCTACACTGTACCCAAACTACATTTTTATCATTTTGTTCCCACAAATAGAGCTTTCTTTTGGTGGTATTTGATCACCTCTACGATTTTTATTTTTTGCTAAACTAATAAAAAAAAGACCGACATTTTGGAAAAAAATTGTTTTTCTTTGTTTTTGTTATAAAATGTTGTAAATAAGTTTTCTCCTTCACTGATGGGCACCCATAGGTGGCACTGGTGGGCACTGTTAGGCGACACTGGGCACTGAAAAAAATAGCTTTTTTAAAAGAAAATTGGGGATAGTTATTATAGCAAAAAGTACAAAATATTGTGTTTTTTTTTCAAAATTGTTGCTTTTTGTTGCTTTTTTTTGTTTATAGTGCAAAAAATCAAAACCGCGGAGATTATCAAATACCACCAAAAGAAATCTCTATTTGTGGGGGAAAAAGGACATCAATTTTGCATGGGTGCAGCATAGCACAACCGTGCAATTGCCAGTTAAACCAACGCAGTGCCGTAACGCAAAAAATTGCCTGATCATTCAGCAGCCAAATAATCCGGGGCTGAAGTGGTTTTATGCCCTGTACACACAGTCGGAATTTCTGACGGAAAATGTGACGGAAAAATGGTGTCGGAAAATCCGATCATGTGTGGGCTCCAGTGGACTTTTTCCGTCGGAATTTCCCACACACAAAGGTTGAGAGCAGGATCTTAAATTTTCCAGCAACAAAATCCGATCGTTTAAATTCCGATCGTATGTAGACAATTACGACAAAGTGCCACGCATGTTCAGAATAAATCAAGAGACCACAGCTATTGGCTACTGGCCTGTTTATAGTCCAGACGTATGTGTTGTACGTCACCTCGATAGGAACGATCGGATTTTCCGACAACTTTGTCCGACCGTGTGTATGCAAGGCAAGTTTGGCACAAAATCCGTCAGAAAAAATCCGATTTATTTTGTTGTCGGAATGTCCGACCGTGTGTATGGGGCATAAAAGACCGTTTCCAGTTTGCTCTCTGGTATCCATATTGATGAAGCAAGGAAATCATACCCTTATGCCGTGTACACACGGTTGGACTTTCCGGCAGAAAAAGTCTGATGGAATCATTTCATCGGATATTCCGATCGTGTGTGGGCTTCATCTGACTTTTTTTGTTTCGAAAATTCTGACGGACCTAGAAATAGACAGAAATAGAACATGTTTTAAATCTTTCCGACGGAATCAATTCCTATCGGGAAAATCGTTCATCTGTATGCTATTCCGACGGACCAAAAACGACACAAAGGCAGCTATTGGCTACTGGCTATTGAACTTCCTTTTTTCTAGTCCCGTCATACGCGTTGTACGTCACCGCATTCTAGACGATCGGACTTTGGTGTGATCGTGTGTAGGCAAGACCGTTTCAGCAGAACTCCGTTGTAACTCCATTGGAAAAATCGTCAGAGTTTATTCTCTGTCTGTGTGTGTGTACACGGCATTACTTTCATGCAAGCATGTCTGGTTGGACTGTTTTTTTCTTTTTCAGAAAGCACTCCTACCAGGCATTGGCCCAATAGATTTTCCATCATTGGCTGAGAAATTAAACAACTCTGTCAAATTTTAACTTTTATTTTCGCACAGCAGTGATCAAAGTTTATTTCTGACTATTCATTATCTTACGAATCTGCACCGGCACCTGTTGTTATAAATCACCTTTTTATCAGGTATAAATTACTTTTTAACCGCTTCAGCCCTGGAAGAATTTACCCCCTTCCTGACCAGAGCACTTTTTACGATTCGGCACGGCGTCGATTTAACTGACAATTGCGTGGTCATGCGACGTGGCTCCCAATCAAAATTGATGTCCTTTTTTTCCCCACAAATAGAGCTTTATTTTGGTGGTATTTCATCACCTCTGCAGTTTTTATATTTTGCACTATAAACAAAAAAAGAGCGTAAATTTTGAAAAAAAACGCATTATTTTTTACTTTTTTGCTATAATAAATATCTCCCAAAAATATATAAAAAAAACAATTTTTTTCCACATTTTAAGTTGATATGTATTCTTCTCGATATTTTTGGTAAAAAGAAAAAAATCACAATAAGCGTATATTGATTGGTTTGCGCAAAAGTTATAGTGTCTACAAAATAGGGGATAGTTTTATAAAAATTTTCTGATATATTTTTTATTTTTTTTGCTAGTAATGGCGGTGATCTGCGTTTTTTTTTTGTTTTTTTTTTGTTTTTTTTTTGTTTTTTCGTGGCTGCGACATTATGGCAGACACATCGGACAATTTTGACACATTTTTGGGACCATTGTCATCAATACAGTGATCGATGCTATAAAAATGCATTGATTACTGTTAAAATGTCACTGGCAGGGAAGGGGTTAACATTAGGGGCAATCAAGGGGTTAATTGTGTTCTCTAGTGTGTGTTCTAACTGAAGGGGGAGGGGACTGACTAGGGGAGATGACAGATCGCTGTTCATACTTTGTACGAACAGACGTTCTGTCACTTCTCCCCTCAGAGAATCGAGATCCCGGTTCTCGCCATGGTACTAGCAATCGCAGGAGCCCGCATCGGCTACGGGGGCGAGCTGTGTGTGCCCCTAGTGGCCACCAGAGGGTACGACATAACATAATGGCGATTTGCGCAGCCGAGCCATGTTGCCATGTACAACTGCAGCGGCTGGTCAGCAAGCGGTTAATAAAGAAATATAAAGGAAGCACTCAAAGTGCAAACTAATTACGAAAGGTGTAATTTATGTGATCAGATACACTATATTCTCAAAAGTATTAGCACGCACACACACACACACACACACACACTTTACTGGCATCCCAGTCTTAGTCCTTAGGGTTCAATATTGAGTTGGCCCACCCTTTGCAGCTTCAGCTCTTCTGGGAAGGCCGTCCACAAGGTTTAGGAGTGTATCTATGGGACTGTTTGACCATTCTTCCAGAATTGCATTTGTGAGGTCAGGACTCTCCAGTGAGGTCAGGAGTTCCTCCACCCCAAACTCGCTCATCCATGTCTTTCAAGACATGTTGAACAATTTCATGCTCCCAACTTTGTGGGAACAGTTTGGGGATGGCCCCCTTCCTGTTCCAACATGACTGCGCACCAATGCACAAAACAAGGCTGAGCGAGTTTGGGGTGGAGGAACTTGACTGGCCTGCACAGAGTTCTGACCTCAACCCGATAGAACACCTTTGGGAGGAATTGGAGCAAAGACTGTGAGCCAAGCCTTCTCGTCCAACATCAGTGCCTGACCTCACAAATGTGCTTCTGGAAGAATGGTCAAACGTTCCCATAGACACACTCCTAAACCTTGTGGACAGCCTTCCCAGAAGAGTTGAAGCTGTTATAGCTGTAAAGGGTGGGCCAATTCAATACTGAAACCTATGGACTAAGACTGGGATGCCATTAAATTTCATGTGTGTGTAAAGGCAGGCGTCCCATAATTTTTTGACAATAAAGTGTAAGAGGGACCTATATTTTTGTCCATATTTTGTTTTATTTATTTTTTTCTTACTTAAAGCCCCCTCCTCAGGCAGAAAAAAAATTAACCCTTGCAGTGGGGCCCCCTAGTAGTGCAAAGGTTCAATGCTTGGTAAATCTTCAAACTTTCTAAGTAAGGGGCCAGTTTAATGTCCTTCAGGCTTTGGGGGGACTGGACTGTGGCCAGTGGGAGTAGAAAATGCCCCGGCATCAGTGGCCCATCATTGATTTTAATAGGAGCAATATTGCCTTATTGATGGGGTCAGTAGGGGGAATGGTGCCCTATCATTGGTGTCAGTTGGTGGAATAGTGCCCCAAAGGGACGCAGTTTGACCACTGGTCTAGGGGTAGAGGAATGAGGTGTAATACCTCATTCCTTATGCTGGCAGGCTTCTACCATATTGTGTGACCAGTCTTCTAAAGCCTTTACTCTAAGGCCGCGTACACACGGGCGGACTGTTCGCCCAACTTTGTTCGTCAAACAATCCGACAAACAGTCCGCTCAAAATTTGCATGAACGGACTTGACCACACACGATGAACGAACAGTCCGCTGAAAGCGTGCGCGGTGACGTGAACGGCACGTACGACGGGACGAGAAATACGACGTCCAATACACTGCAATGCAACCTTCGCCGTGTAAATCCTTTCTGAGCATGCGCGAAACTTAGTTTGTCGAACAAGCCTACACACGAGCGGACTGTCCGCTGAAACTGTCCGCTGAAGCCCACACACGAGCGGACTGTCCGCTGAAACACTGTTCAGCGGACAAAGTTGGGCGAACAGTCCGCCCGTGTGTACGCGGCCTAAGGCGTTCCAGCCGGTGGTCACTTACTGATGTCTTCAAGCACAATGCAGAACCAATAGCCATGCATTGTATGTGAGGACCAATAGCCCCGCATTGCGTGTGAGGCCCAATAGCCCCGCATTGCGTGTGAGGCCCAATAGCCCCGCATTGCGTGTGAGGCCCAATAGCCCCGCATTGCGTGTGAGGCCCAATAGCCCCGCATTGCGTGTGAGGCCCAATAGCCCCGCATTGCGTGTGAGGCCCAATAGCCCCGCATTGCGTGTGAGGCCCAATAGCCCCGCATTGCGTGTGAGGCCCAATAGCCCCGCATTGCGTGTGAGGCCCAATAGCCCCGCATTGTATGTGATGAGCGGTGCCTGCTTTCCTCCAGGACACTTGCCATTCAGCCCAAAGAGTTCAATCTTTGTTTTCATCTGACCAGAGAATTTTGTTTCTCATGGTCCAAGAGTCCTTCAGGTGACTTTTGGCAAACTCCAGGCGTGCCGTCATGTGCCGTTTACTGAGGAGTGGCTTCTGTCTGGCCACTCTACCATACATGCCTGATTGGTGGAGTGCAGCAAAGATGGTTGTTCTTATGGAAGGTTCTCCTCTCTCCACAGAGAAATGCTGTATTTCTGTCAGAGTGACCTTCAGGTTCTTGGTCACCTCCATAACTAAGGCCGTTCTCCCCCGATCGCTCAGTTTGGCCAAGCGGCCTGCTGTAGGAAGAGTCCTGGTGGTTCCAAACTTCTTTCATTTATGGAAGATGGCGGCCACTGTGCTCATTGGAACCTTCCCCAGATCTGTGCCGCCATACAATCCTGTCTCGGAGGTCTACAGACAATCCCGTGGACTTCATAGCTTGGTTTGTACATACACTGATAATTGTGGGACCTTGTATAGACAGGTGTGCGCCTTTCCAAATCCATGTCCAATCAACTGAATTTACCACAAGTGGAGTCCAAGTTGTGTAAACATCTCAAGGATCAGTGGAAAGAGGATGCCCCTGAGCTTTTCAGTGTCATGGCAAAGGTTGTGATTTACATGGGGCTTATTTTACGTTGTCATTATGGGGTATTGTTTGTAGAATTTTGAGGAAAATAATAAATGTAATCAATTTTCGAATTAGGCTGTAGCATAACAAAATGTGGAAAAAGTGAAGCGCTGTGAATACTTTCAGGATGCACTGTATATATTATATAAGTGAAGCCAGGATAAGGATAAAAGCCAGAAGAATCCCCTTCAGAAACAAATCGACAGTGGATACTCACAGAAGACTTAGATTGTACAATAAATCATGTCTTTATGTTGTGCTTATTTGACAGATTTCTCCGGACCGATGGTCGAGTTTATAAATAAGATCCCTGATAAGTCCATTATCATGGTGGCCAGCTATGATGACGTAAATACCAAGTAAGAATAAGTTCTATGTTTCTAAAATACTAATACAGTACACATCTGGATGGGCCCCACACTGGATCTCACTTGTGCGTTCTAACAGTGTGGGATGAAGTCGTCTATTCACAATGATCTTAATAATAAACTGTTGACCACATGTATTCGGGTGTAGGGGCTTGGACATTTGGTACTTGCCAAGGGGGAGAGTAAACCAGTCTGACATCTGAGTAACTCCTTCAGTAGAAGGGTCTAGGCCAGTGATGGCGAACCTTGGCACCCCAGATGTTTTGGAACTACATTTCCCATGATGCTCATGCACTCTGCAGTGTAGTTGAGCATCATGGGAAATGTAGTTCCAAAACATCTGGGGTGCCAAGGTTCGCCATCACTGGTCTAGGCTTTCAGATATACTCTATTACCAAAAGTATTGGGACACCTGCCTTTAAACGCACGTGAACTTTATTGGCATCCAAGTCTTAGTCCGTAGGGTTCAATATTGAGTTGGCCCACCCTTTGCAGCTTTAACAGCTTCAACTCCTCTGGGAAGGCCGTCCACAAGGTTTAGGAGTGTGTCTGTGGGAATGTTTGACCATTCTTCCAGAAGTGCATTTGTGAGGTCAGGCACTGATGTTGGATGAGACTCCACTGTAATTCATCCCAAAGGTGTTCTGTCGGGTTCAGGTCAGGACTCTCTGCAGGCCAATCAAGTTCCTCCACCCCAAACTCGCTCATCCATGTGTTTATGGACCTTGCTTTTGACACTGGTCCAAATCATTTGGTGGAGGGGGGATTATGGTGTGGGTTTTTTTTTCAGGGGTTGAGCTTGGCCCCTTAGTTCCAGTAAAGGGAACTCTTAAACTGGAGGTCCTGCCGAATTTCTTTTTTTTTTAAAGTCAACAGCTACAAATACTGCAGCTGCTGACTTTTAAAATATGGACACTTACCTGTCCAGGGCGCCCGCAATGTCGGCACCCGAAGCCGAACTATCCCTCGGCTCTCAGGTGGAGGCACCGCCATCTTCGGTAAGGGAATCAGGAAGTGAAGCCTTGTGCCTTCACAGCCTGGTTCTCTACTGCGCATGCGTGATCCTGTCTTCTGGGACTTGTGTGAGCTAATACCTGGATTATACAGGTAACTGCTCTCCCCTCCCCCCTGAAAGGTGCCAAATGGGACACCGGAGGGGGGGAGGACTCCCAAAAGTGGAAGTTCCATTTTTGGTTGGAATTCCGCTTTAAGGCGTCAGCATACCAAGACATTTTGGACAATTTTATGCTTCCAACTTTGTGGGAACAGTTTGGGGATGGTCCCTTCCTGTTCCAACATGACTGCGCACCAGTGCACAAAACAAGGTCCATAAAGACATGGATGAGCGAGTTTGGGGTGGAGGAACTTGGCTGGCCTGCACAGAGTCCTGACCTCAACCCCATAGAACACCTTTGGGATGAATTAGGGCAGAGACTGCGAGCCAGGCCTTCTTGTCCAACATCAGTGCCTGACCTCACAAATGGGCTTCTGGAAGAATGATCAAACATTCCCATAAACACACTTGTGGACAGCCTTCCCAGAAGAATTGAAGTTGTTATAGCTACAAAGGGTGGACCAACTCAATATTGAACCCTTCAGACTAAGACTGGGATGCCATTAAAATTTATGTGTGTGTGTAAAGGGAGGCGTCCCAATGCTTTTGGCAATATAGTGTATGTGGCCAATACTAAAGGGAACCTGGAGCAGCACTTTCTCCAGGAAATATAAGCAGTTCATCTCATTTGTAACTCATACCAGCCAGAGTGTTGACATAGTTTTGTCATGTTGAATGTTAATGTTTAAGTATTGGATGACTGTAAAGGATTTGTGTACATAAAACTGATGTGTTGTGTTCAATAAGTGTTGGGGGCTTGAATCCCCCCACTGGGTCCTTCCATCACTTGAATAGTTTACTGCACCACCCATATTCTGGCTGCTGGGTGGGTCTTGGCAGTGACTTCACTAGGGTTGGTGTCACATGGTGCAGTAAAACATGGTGCCAACATGGCAATAGTAGTCCCTCAGTGAAGGTAAACCTCAATCCCCATCCTGCATTGCTGGTCAAGGCAGTGGCTTTTTAACCCACCAACCCCAACTGCCCAATTGTTGATCACTTACCTGATCAGAGGTCTTTGCTTGCACTGTTGGCAGAGATATCTCCTCTCACGGTACAGTGTTCCTTTCATTGCCGGGTGCTGGAATGCAGGGAGCTTTCCAGTGCCCGGCATCTTGCTGCATGTTCTGAGCACAAGGGATGTTGGCAGACTGCTCCTGTCACCACAGCTCGGATTCAGGGAAAGCTGGCAAAGTGGCAAGTGTGCTCTCTCACTGCACTGCATATAAGTACATGGAGGAAACAGATTGCCACACTGTGGATGGTTACACGGGGAGGAGTTGAACCCCCTTGATGCCCTCATTATCTACGCCCCTGTAATTGATGGTGTCACCCCTCTTGTAAGGCCGCGTACACACGCGCGGACTGTTGGCCCAACTTTGTCCGTCCAACAGTTTGAGCGAACAGTCCGCTCAAACTTAGCATGGACGGACATGGCCACACACGACGGACGAACAGTTTGCTGAAACCGTGCGCGATGACGTGAACGGCACGTACGACGGGACGAAAAATACGACGTCCTATACACTGCATTATAGCTTTCGGCGTGAAAATCCTTTCTGAGCATGCGCGAGACTTAGTTGGCCGAACAAGCCTACACACGAGCGAACAGTCCGCTGAAACCTTGTTTCAGCGGACAGTTTTTCGGAATTTCCGTAAGACCTTGTTCGTCCAACTGTCCGCTGAAACTGTCCGCTGAAGCCCCACACACGAGCGGACTGTCCGCCCAAACACTGTTCAGCGGACAAGGTTGGGCCAACAGTCCGCGCGTGTGTACGCGGCCTAAGTGTCATCCGGATGCAGGTTGAACCACTTTACGACCAGTGCATGACGATGTACGTCCATTTTTTGAAGAGGGATATCTCAGTAACTGCATCAGCTGCTGCCACAACCGAGATATCCATCTCTTCAGGCGCCGATCGTGTGTACAATAATGGTGGCCTCTGGGGTGGGTTAGCCGCGAGATCATCGTTATCGGTGGCGGGAGAGGTGTGACCCCCCTCCCGCTGCTCTCCCGCTCCCACCACCGTTTACCGGAAGCCGTCGGTAACGGCGGAGGCAATCGGAACCTGTTTTGTCTGTGGTATGGAG
The DNA here is from genome assembly GCF_037356315.1 of Lithobates pipiens. Lineage (NCBI taxonomy): Eukaryota > Metazoa > Chordata > Amphibia > Anura > Ranidae > Lithobates > Lithobates pipiens. Next base: position 51,056,594 of record NW_027507748.1, read on the forward strand.
ACGAGTGAGGCTAAGATAGCCCCCACCCGTCTCTATACCATACCTGGGCGGAAGCAACGTCAAAACATCATTTCCGCCCATACCTCTTAAAGGCACATTTTTTCAATGTCATTTTTTTCAATGTCATTTTTTCATATGACAATTTACTTACATTTTTTTATTGCATTTACGTCCAAATATGAGATCTGAGGACTTTTTGACCCCAGATCTCATATTTAAGAGGACCTGTCATGATTTTTCTCTATTACAAGGGATGTTTACATTCCTTGTAATAGAAATAAAAGTGATCCATTTTTTTTTTTTTAAGTGTAAAAATAAATAAAATCAAGTAAAATAAATAAGAAAAAAAAATAATAATTTTTTTTAAAACACCCTGTCCCGAGGAGCTCGCGCGCAGAAGCGAACGCATACATGAGTAGCACCCGCATATGGAAATGGTAGTCAAACCACACATGTGAGGTATCGCCGTGATCGATAGAGCGAGAGCAATCATTTTAGCCCTAGACCTCCTCTGTAACGCAAAACATGCAACCTGTAGAATTTTTTAAATGTTGCTTATGGAGATTTTTGAGGGTAAAAGTTTGACGCCATTCCACGAGTGGGCGCAATTTTAAAGCGTGCCATGTTGGGTATCAATTTACTCGGCGTAACATTATCTTTCACAATATAAAAAAAATGGGCTAATTTTACGGTTGTCTTATTTTTTTTATTCGAGTGCGCTTGTAAGACCGCTGTGCAAGCACGGTGTGAAAAAAAAGTATTGCAATGACCACCATTTTAGTCTGACCTCCATCTATCCAAAAACAACTTAAATTGTATATCCTCAAGCAGCATGTATGTATGTATGTATGCGTGTGTGTATAATTTATATATATATATATATATATATATATATATATATATATATATATATATATATACATACATTCATTCATTCATTCATTCATTCATTCATTCATTTTTTTTTTTTTAGATTGTAAGCTCTAACGAGCAGGGCCCTCTGATTCCTCTTGTACCAAATTGTAATGTCTGCCCTCATGTTGTAAAGCGCTGCGCAAACTGTTGGCGCTATATAAAACCTGTATAATAATAATTAAAAAAAAAATATATATATATATATATACACACAGTATATAGTATTCCTTTCCCTAACACGCATCTGTCCTCACAGGTTAAACGATGCTGCGAAGAAAGCATTTGAAGACCTCGGCAGTAAAGAAATCCGTAACTTAAAATTCCGATCCGGATTTGTTTTCTTGGCTATTAAAGGTGGCAGCCTTCCTGTGGAAGCTGAAAAAGAAAAGGTACCCAGCAGGCTATGCTTTATCTTAATTTGCTAGAATTTTTTTTAAATTAATGTGTCAAAAATATTTCCAAGATTGGCTTTTAAAATTACTTTATACTGTAGATGTTCATTTTTATTTTAAGGTGTACCCATCTGTAGATATATGCACATACCTGCAGCATTTATGCCTTAAGGAATGAGTCAACCCAAAACTTCATATTGCTGATATGTGGCTGCTGTACCATGTACTTGAGAATGTGTCCTGTTTAGTGATGGACGAACTTCCGACGGGACGTTTCGCGAACGCGAAACGCGAACGGACACAAACGTTCGCGAAAACGACCGTTCGCCGCGGGCTCCATTGACTTCAATGGGAGGCGAATTTCGCAAACCTTTAGGTCGAATTTGCGGCCACGGGGTAATTATTAGGGGGTAGCACGTAGTCCCACCACCTGGACAATAGCATAATACATGTATGAGGTGAATTTGGGATCGATAACTACAAGCATTTTTTTTTTATTTGGGAAATTGTTCTGACAATTCAGGACTATGGAGCTAATGAAGGCAATGGAGGAGAGGGAAGGTCAGGGACCAGGGTAGGCAAACAAGAGGGTGCAGGAGATACAGAGCACTGACAGCAGCACCGTAATACAGAGCACTGACATCAGCACCGTGACATACAGCGCTGACAGCAGCTCCGTGACATACAGCGCTGACAGCAGCTCCGTGACATACAGCGCTGACAGCAGCTCCGTGACATACAGCGCTGACAGCAGCTCCGTGACATACAGCGCTGACAGCAGCTCCGTGACATACAGCGCTGACAGCAGCACCGTGACATACAGCGCTGACAGCAGCTCCGTGACATACAGCGCTGACAGCAGCTCCGTGACATACAGCGCTGACAGCAGCTCCGTGACATACAGCACTGACAGCAGCTCCGTGACATACAGCGCTGACAGCAGCTCCGTGACATACAGCGCTGACAGCAGCACCGTGACATACAGCGCTGACAGCAGCTCCGTGACATACAGCGCTGACAGCAGCTCCGTGACATACAGCGCTGACAGCAGCTCCGTGACATACAGCACTGACAGCAGCTCCGTGACATACAGCGCTGACAGCAGCTCCGTGACATACAGCGCTGACAGCAGCACCGTGACATACAGCGCTGACAGCAGCTCCGTGACATACAGCGCTGACAGCAGCTCCGTGACATACAGCGCTGACAGCAGCTCCGTGACATACAGCGCTGACAGCAGCTCCGTGACATACAGCGCTGACAGCAGCTCCGTGACATACAGCGCTGACAGCAGCTCCGTGACATACAGCGCTGACAGCAGCTCCGTGACATACAGCGCTGACAGCAGCTCCGTGACATACAGCGCTGACAGCAGCTCCGTGACATACAGCGCTGACAGCAGCACCGTAAGCAGCCCCAGGAGGAAGTCAGCACAGCACAGGGATGGTGTGATCCCCTCATAATAAGAACCCCCAGGAGGAAGTCAGCACAGCACAGGGATGGTGGGAGCCCCTCATAATAAGAACCCCCAGGAGGAAGTCAGCACAGCACAGGGATGGTGGGAGCCCCTCATAATAAGAACACCCAGGAGGAAGTCAGCACAGCACAGGGATGGTGGGAACCCCTCATAATAAGCAGCCCCAGTAGAAATATGACACCGCTCAACCTCTTCAAAGAGGAGGGTAGGGGCATATAGTACGGTGTGCTTTTTTGGGTCAGGGAAGTGAGCCAAATGAATTAAGAAGGTCTGTGTGCTTGATTCCAAAAATTGTTTATAGACATATACATGGTCTACTGATCACATGTGTTGAATTCCTCCGAGATCCATGCCTCATTCATTTTTAGAAATGTGAGGTAGTTAACACTGTCGTGAGCTAGGCGAGTACGCTTATCGGTCACAATCCCCCCTGCTGCGCTGAACGTCCTTTCGGACAGGACACTGGATGAGGGGCAAGCCAACAGTTCGATTGCAAATTGGGCAAGCTCTGGCCAGAGGTCAAGCCTGCCCACCCAGTAGTCTAGGGGTTCATCACTCCTCAGAGCGTCCACATCGGCCGTTAACCCAATGTAGTCGGACACCTGACGGTCTAGGCGTTCCCTGATGCTGGATCCGGATGACACCTGTCGATGGGTCGGCTGAAAGAATGACCTCATATCCGAAGTCACCAACACATCTTCAAACCGGCCTCTTCTTGCAGGCGCTGTTGGATTGGTACCCGCAAATCCTTCTCTGGGAGTGGGAATTGCTCCTCTGCCAGCGCACGCAAAAGCAGAATGCAGCATTTCTCGAAGCAAGGCCTGGAAGTGCTGCATTCTGACAGCCCTCTGCGACGGCGGTAACATTTCCGCCATTTTGTGTTTGTACCGGGGATCTAAGTACGTTGCCACCCAGTACTGGTCCTTGACCCTCATGCTTTTTATACGGGGGTCCCTATTAAAACACTGGAGCATGAAGGCCCCCATTTGCACTCAAGCGGAAGGTATGTGGTGGTGGTGGTGTTGTTGGTGGTAGTGTCTTTGGGGGTGCACATAGCAGAGAGTGAAGAAGAGGGTGCAGATCGAGAGGATGAGGAGGGTGCAGAAGAATAAGGCTGAGTGAGCCACTCAACCAAGTCTGGTGCGTCCTTTAAAGTAATTGAACGCACCTTCTGCAACTTCCCACTTTGGCTCAAGGCTGTTGCTCCTGCCCTACCCCTACCACCCCTGCGGAAGGGCCTGCCTCTTCCTCTGCCTGTCATTTTTTAAATCACCCTGTGACAAAACTCTTAGTCCCTATACCGCTGAAGGACTGCTGCAGTATAGGGCAGCGGTCAGCAGTAGTGCACGTCAACCCTATGTATTGTGGACCGATAGCGGTCCTTACAGAACAGCAGACTGTAACGCACTCAGGCCTATGTACCGTAGCACCCTATACCAAGTTACCAGTCCTTATAAGAACTTTTGTGGACCAAGCAGGTTGTGTGTTAGTGATTAGCAGACTGTACGTCAGTCCCTATACCAATGAAGGACTGCTGCAGTATAGGGCAGCGGTCAGCAGTAGTGCACGGCAACCCTATGTATTGTGGACCGATAGCGGTCCTTACAGAACAGCAGACTGTACTGCACTCAGGCCTATGTACCGTAGCACCCTATACCAAGTTACCAGTCCTTATAAGAACTTTTGTGGACCAAGCAGGTTGTGTGTTAGTGTTTAGCAGACTGTGCGTCAGTCCCTATACCGCTGAAGGACTGCTGCAGTATAGGGCAGCGGTCAGCAGTAGTGCACGGCAACCCTATGTATTGTGGACCGATAGCGGTCCTTACAGAACAGCAGACTGTAACGCACTCAGGCCTATGTACCGTAGCACCCTATACCAAGTTACCAGTCCTTATAAGAACTTTTGTGGACCAAGCAGGTTGTGTGTTAGTGATTAGCAGACTGTACGTCAGTCCCTATACCAATGAAGGACTGCTGCAGTATAGGGCAGCGGTCAGCAGTAGTGCACGGCAACCCTATGTATTGTGGACCGATAGCGGTCCTTACAGAACAGCAGACTGTAACGCACTCAGGCCTATGTACCGTAGCACCCTATACCAAGTTACCAGTCCTTATAAGAACTTTTGTGGACCAAGCAGGTTGTGTGTTAGTGATTAGCAGACTGTACGTCAGTCCCTATACCAATGAAGGACTGCTGCAGTATAGGGCAGCGGTCAGCAGTAGTGCACGGCAACCCTATGTATTGTGGACCGATAGCGGTCCTTACAGAACAGCAGACTGTACTGCACTCAGGCCTATGTACCGTAGCACCCTATACCAAGTTACCAGTCCTTATAAGAACTTTTGTGGACCAAGCAGGTTGTGTGTTAGTGATTAGCAGACTGTACGTCAGTCCCTATACCAATGAAGGACTGCTGCAGTATAGGGCAGCGGTCAGCAGTAGTGCACGGCAACCCTATGTATTGTGGACCGATAGCGGTCCTTACAGAACAGCAGACTGTACTGCACTCAGGCCTATGTACCGTAGCACCCTATACCAAGTTACCAGTCCTTATAAGAACTTTTGTGGACCAAGCAGGTTGTGTGTTAGTGTTTAGCAGACTGTGCGTCAGTCCCTATACCGCTGAAGGACTGCTGCAGTATAGGGCAGCGGTCAGCAGTAGTGCACGGCAACCCTATGTATTGTGGACCGATAGCGGTCCTTACAGAACAGCAGACTGTAACGCACTCAGGCCTATGTACCGTAGCACCCTATACCAAGTTACCAGTCCTTATAAGAACTTTTGTGGACCAAGCAGGTTGTGTGTTAGTGATTAGCAGACTGTACGTCAGTCCCTATACCAATGAAGGACTGCTGCAGTATAGGGCAGCGGTCAGCAGTAGTGCACGGCAACCCTATGTATTGTGGACCGATAGCGGTCCTTACAGAACAGCAGACTGTAACGCACTCAGGCCTATGTACCGTAGCACCCTATACCAAGTTACCAGTCCTTATAAGAACTTTTGTGGACCAAGCAGGTTGTGTGTTAGTGATTAGCAGACTGTACGTCAGTCCCTATACCAATGAAGGACTGCTGCAGTATAGGGCAGCGGTCAGCAGTAGTGCACGGCAACCCTATGTATTGTGGACCGATAGCGGTCCTTACAGAACAGCAGACTGTACTGCACTCAGGCCTATGTACCGTAGCACCCTATACCAAGTTACCAGTCCTTATAAGAACTTTTGTGGACCAAGCAGGTTGTGTATTAGTGTTTAGCAGACTGTGCGTCAGTCCCTATACCGCTGAAGGACTGCTGCAGTATAGGGCAGCGGTCAGCAGTAGTGCACGGCAACCCTATGTATTGTGGACCGATAGCGGTCCTTACAGAACAGCAGACTGTACTGCACTCAGGCCTATGTACCGTAGCACCCTATACCAAGTTACCAGTCCTTATAAGAACTTTTGTGGACCAAGCAGGTTGTGTGTTAGTGATTAGCAGACTGTACGTCAGTCCCTATACCAATGAAGGACTGCTGCAGTATAGGGCAGCGGTCAGCAGTAGTGCACGGCAACCCTATGTATTGTGGACCGATAGCGGTCCTTACAGAACAGCAGACTGTAACGCACTCAGGCCTATGTACCGTAGCACCCTATACCAAGTTACCAGTCCTTATAAGAACTTTTGTGGACCAAGCAGGTTGTGTATTAGTGTTTAGCAGACTGTGCGTCAGTCCCTATACCGCTGAAGGACTGCTGCAGTATAGGGCAGCGGTCAGCAGTAGTGCACGGCAACCCTATCTATTGTGGACCGATAGCGGTCCTTACAGAACAGCAGACTGTACCGCACCCAAGCCTATGTACCGTAGCACCCTAGACAGACCAAGTTACCAGTCCTGATAAAGAGCTTTGTGGAACAAGTGAGTTGTGAATGATTAGCAGACTGCAGCAGAAGGGCAGCAGTCAAGTATAATATTCTTTCTATATTTGGAAGAAAGAATATTATACGTGTACAAGCCTATTACCGTACCACTGATACCAGTCCTGAAAAGAACCTTTGTGGAACTAATAGTAACAGCAAGTCTTTAAAATTATCCTCACTGCCTGACACACTGCTTCCTGCCTGTCCCTATACAAATTGGCAAAAAAGAGTAGGCTGGAACGATTAGCTGGAACAGCTCTTTTGTGGACCTGATAGTAACAGCTAATGATGATGATGATGATGATGATGAAGAAAGACTAATCTGGCTGAGCTGTCCCTAAAATAGCAGCATACAGCGCTCTGTCCCTTTATCTAAACTGACAAAAGAAACTCTGACCTAACACCTATACCAGTCCTGAAAAGAACTTTTGTGTACCAAATAGCTAGCGTTTTCTCTGTCCCTACTCCACACAGGATCCTTTCCCTACAGTGACAGAAGAAAGAATGTAAAATGGCCACCGGATCGGGTGTATTTATAGGTTAGGGGGAATGTCCAAGTGTCCATGAGCTGTCATGTCTCAATTGGTTGTCCTGTAACACATGATAAACGTGTCACGAAAGGTTAAAGTTCTTGTATACATTAAACACGTAAGTCCGCCGGGGCGAACGACGGAAAAAGGCGTTCGAACCCGCGGACGGCGAAAGTCGGAAATTCGCCGCGAAACGACCGCCGGGCGAACCGTTCGGCCATCACTAGTCCTGTTCTCTTTGTATTGCTTCCTTTTGTGTGAAATCCCTGGTGTTCTTGCCAGTCCCTCTGCTTTCAGTTAAAAACTGACTACACTAGGCAGAAGATCACATGGTGGTCAGTTTTCTGGCTGTGCTGGCAATTTATAGGCTCTCCTCCCAATGATCAGACTTGTCCTGACATGCTCCCTACCCCCTGAAGAGCCATCCTCTGGGAAGATCAGTGTGCTGCTGCTTCTCCAGCTTTCTAGGCTCCTTATTCAGTTGATAACAGAGGTTATGTGATGACTTAATAAACAAAGGGTAAAAAGGATTTTATATATTTTTTTTTTCTATATCATACACAAATGTTTTGCCTTTCATTTCTATTTTAAACTGAATGGGTTCTTTTACAAGGTGAGGTTTTACATATACTTTAATTCTGAGGGATTTTATGTGCTTGGGTGTAACTTTAAAGTGTTACTAAACCCAGGACTCTAAATATAAACGGCTAAATACCTTTTCTCAACAGCAGTATATAGCAGTCTTATGACTTCTATCAGTGTCTGGTTAAAGCTTGTAGGACGAGTTTTCATTCTCCACAGACCCTCTGTCTGGACAGTGCTGATTGGCCCTGTGCTGATCACATGTACCCTCACAAGAAAAGAAAAACTCTCTAGCAATACACACCAAGCTGAGCATGTGCAGCTTGTCCCCTATCAGGAGATGGTTTGGGGACTGTGGAAGAAGGGGAGGGATCGGAGAAGACAGGATCAAACAGCCTTTTTACACAATGCAGAGGATTAACCCCTTAGGTTCCACAGTAAATTTAACAAGTATGCTTTACTGCATATACAGACTGATTTTACTGTTGTGGGTTTAGTAACACTTTAATTCTGAGGGATTTTAGGTGCTTGGATGCATCTTTAATTCCTTAGTTTTCTTTATTTATCTTTTCTTTTATTTTTTTTATTTTTTTTTTTACTAAACTTTTTTTATCACATAGGGGACAAAATGTTCCCTATGCAATGCATTTTTGGTGACAGGTTCTCTTTAATGCTAGACCTCTGATGTCTCCTCTGCACTGCATTAGTTGCTTCCCTGGCCATATTGACTGGAAAAAGGGACAACAGGACCCGGAATTGACACTTATGGGTCAGCAACAGGAAGGGGAGATCAGCGAATGGATGTTTGCTGATCCTCCCTCCTCTCTACCTGTCAAAATCCATGACATCAGACCAAGACAGAAGTACAGTTAAATTACACTTGTTTAATAATAAATGTAAATAGAAAAAACCTATTCAAAACATAGCCAGAGTTCAGGAACCGGAACGATAGTCAGACAAGCCAAACGTCAGGGAGCCGGAGATGAGCGTAGTAAAACAGCAGGCAGGATCTGAAGCCAGAAGGGATGTCAGCCAAGCAAGTCTTTAACAGGAACACAGGAGGATGTCTCTGTGATGTTGACCAAGGCAAAGGCAGAAATCCTCTGGGATGGACAGCTTAAGTAGACAGGACTGACTAGCAGGATATCATCAACAGCTGAGTACCTGTGGAGAGATAGGAGCTGGCAATTAGCTGACAGCTGAGCGATCAGCTCAGAGAAGGAAGGGCTGAGTCCAGCCCCGACACTACCTGGCAGCGCTCACCATGTCAGTCCCACATGGAGCCCAGGAAACATGGCGAGGAGAAAGGAGCCTGCAGTAACGGAATTTGTGGAAGGACCACTTCTGTCTGAGAGCACTGTCGGGAGTGGGTGTAAACCCCCCCCCCCCCCCAAAGCCACCCATCTAATGCTTACATTGGCAGCAGGAAAAGAGTTAACCATTTCACCCCTGAGCCTCTTTTTTGAGATTTGTTTACAAGTTAAAATAATTTTGTTTTGCTAGAGAATTACTTAGAACCCCCAAACAGTAAAGCGGGAGATAGAAACACGTAAACATTCCTTGTAATAGAAAAAAAGCATGACAGGACTTCTTAAATCTGAGATCTGGGGTCAAAAAGACCTCAGATTCTCATATTTACACAAAAATGCAATAAAAAAAATAAAAAAATAATATAAATATATATATATATATATATATGTGTGTATATAATATAGTAAATGTAATTAAGAAAAGGAAACTTCCCGTTTAAGAGCATTGGGCGGAAGTGACGTTTGACGTCGCATCCGCCCTCCAATGCTATGGAGCCGAGCGGGGGCCATCTTTCCCTCTCTCTGCATTCATTCAGTGAGGGGAGCGGACGCCAGTTAGGGACGGAGACCACCACAGCGCGGCGGGAGGGGGCCCCTCTCTCGCTACCGATTAAAAGTGATCTAGCGGTGAATCCACCACAGAGACCACTTTTGTCCTAAAGAGAAAGGCACGCCGTTCCTGAAAATGCCTGGGTTATGGTAGCTAGCTGCTGCCATAACAACAGTACTTGGCGTCCAGGTACCGACGCTCTCGCCTCCTGGTCTCACACCTCGGCCTTAGACAACAGTGCTGATGGTCACTCTCCTTCCACTACATATTATAATTGTTTTCTACGTTCTCTTCTGCAGATCATCCACTCGGACGGTTCCAGGAACAGATACAACGGCTGGCCGGCAGAAATTCAAATCGATGGTTGTTTACAGAAAAGCTAAACTGCAATTCTTCAACTGTATATTTAAGTTGAGTTAAAAGAAAAAAGAGAAGAAGACAGCAAAAATGGACAATAGACAAAGGGATGACATTTTATCCACATTTCCAAATCCGAGGAGCAAGGTGTGGAAGAATGTGATTAAGTTATTAAATTACAATAATCAGGAAATTCTCAATGAAGCCGTAAATACTGTTATTTTTTTTTTTTTTACTATACCGGGACTCTGGGAACTTTGTACAGAAGAATATGTTTGTATATTTGGTGAAAGTGTATTTTACTACTGACTGTAGATATTATTATAAATTAACTACTAAGATTCTTGTATGACTAGTCAAAAGTTTGCCTTACCCAGAATCCTTTGCACAAAGTTAGGTTCATTGTATACACTGGAAATCTAAAGCATTTGATCACTTTAACTACTTGCTGGCAGGTTGTTTAAAAAACAAAACAAAAAAAAACGGCGCTCTGTTTAGTACTTGTGAGGGCAATGCCTGTGATTGTACTGTCATTGGATGGCATGGATCACAGGCAGAGCCAATCAGAGCCCATCCTCCCACTGTATGTGATCTGTACTTTAATCCCTTTCGCCTTTACCACCCTCTGTGTATTACCTGTACATTAATGATGGGCTGTAGCTAGTGCACCATTACCAAGATCCATGTTTTAACCGCTGTAATGTTTCTTCATTTGCAAACAGTTGTGGCAAAAAATGAGATCCCCCCCCCCCCCCCCCTGGGGTGTCCATTTTTTTTTTTAAACAAAATGTGATTTTGGGGGTGTTTGTACTGTCCTGAGATTTTTATTTAATATATTTTATAACAGAAAGGTTTGGGTTTATATTTTTTTTTTTCAAAACTTGAGGTCTTTTTTTCTTCTTTATATATAGTAAAAAAACAAAACAAAACTCAAAAAGAAAAAAAACAAACTCATCATTAAATACCATCAAAAGAAAATTCTGTTTTATCTAAAAAATAAAAAAAAATGTAATGTTTCATTTGGGTACTGTATTGCAGACTTGAGTAATTATCAGTCAAAACTGTCACTGCGCTGAAAAATGGCCTGGATATGAAGGAGTATTAGACTGGTGCTCAAGTGGGTAAACTTTGGGAGATATATATACAGTATCTCACAAAAGTGAGTACACCCCTTAGAATTTTGTAAATACTTTATTATATCTTTTCTATATGTGACAAAACTGAAGAAATGACACTTTGCTACAATGGAAAGTAGTGTAGAGCTTGTATAACAGTGTAAATTTGCTGTCCCCTCAAAATAACACAACACACAGCCATTAATGTCTAAACCCCTGGCAACAAAAGTGAGTACACCCCTAAGTGAAAATGTCCAAATTGGGCCCAAAGTGTCAATATTTTGTGTGGCCACCATTATTTTCCAGCACTGCCTTAACCCTCTTGGGCATGGAGATCACCAGAGCTTCACAGGTTGCCACTGGAGTCCTCTTCCACTCCTCCATGACCACATCACAGAGCTGGTGGATGTTAGAGACCTTGCACTCCTCCACCTTCTGTTTGAGGATGCTCTACAGATGCTCAATAGGGTTTAGGTCTGGAGACATGCTTGGCCAGTCCATCACCTTTACCCTCAGCTTCTTTAGCAAGGCAGTGGTCATCTTGGAGATGTGTTTGGGGTTGTTATCATGTTGGAATACTGCCCTGCGGCCCAGTCTCTGAAGGGAGGGGATCATGCTCTGCTTCAGTATGACACAGTACATGTTGGCATTCATGGTTCCCTCAATGATCTGTAGCTCCCCAGTGCCGGCAGCACTCATGCAGCCCCAGACCATGACACTCCTACCACCATGCTTGACTGTAGGCAAGAAACACTTGTCTTTGTACTCCTCACCTGGTTGCCGCCACACATTCTTGACACCATCTGAACTAAATAAGTTTATAAGTCTCATCAGACCACAGGACATGGTTCCAGTAATCCATGTCCTTAATCGGCTTGTCTTCAACAAACTGTTTGCGTGCTTTCTAGTGCAGCATCTTTAGAAGAGGCTTCCTTCTGGGACAATAGCCATGCAGACCATTTGATAATTTGATGCAGTGTGCGGCGTATGGTCTGAGCACTGACAGGCTGACCCTCCCCCCCCCCCCATCCCTTCAACCTCTGCAGCAATGCTGGCAGCACTCATACATCTATTTCTCAAAGACAACCTCTGGATATGACGCTGAGCATGTACACTCAACTTTTTTGGTCAACCATGGCGAGGCCTGTTCTGAGTGGAACCTGTCCTGTTAAACCGCGGTATGGTCTTGGCCACCGTGCTGCAGCTCGGTTTCAGGGTCTTGACAATCTTCTTGATTGCCAGCGGTTTAGACATTAATGGCTGTTTGTTGAGTTATTTTGAGGGGACAGCAAATTTACACTGTTATACAAGCTGTACACTCACTACTTTACATTGTAGCAAAGTGTCATTTTTTTCTGTGTTGTCACATGAAAAGATAGAATAAAATATTTACAAAAGTGTAAGGGGTGTACTCACTTATGTGAGATACTGTATACAAAAATAGAATGTTAAAGCTGAAGTTTATTCTGCTTATATTTTGTTCCTCCTCATCAAAATGCTATTAAATGTTTTTAATAAAACCTTTCTTATTTTGTATTTTATTTTAGACCCAGTGATGTCCTCATTGAGTCTCTATGCACTGCAGGCAGATCATGGCTTGTGTTCTTTTGGGTTGGAATGGCTCAGATTCCCATAGACACCAAAAATCTTGGAAAGCATTCCCAGAGGAGTGGAGGCTCCATATTAATGCCCATGGTTTTGAAAGGGGGGGGGGGGTGTCCAATAAGCCCATATAGGTGTGACCCCAAGCTTTTGGCCACATGTTTATGTCTAAGGATTGTTCTCTAACTCTAACTGTGTTTTTAAAAACTGTTCTTGGTCCTGGCAATAAATTAAAGCTTAACTCCAGAATTAAGTTAAGGACTGGCTAGAATTTGGTGAAGGTCCTTTTGTCTTCCAACGTGACTGTGCACCTGTGGACAAAGCCAACTCCATAAAGATGTGGAGTAAATTGAGTGTCCTGCACAGAGTCCTGACCTCGACCCGATAGAACACCCTTGGGATGAATTTGAGCCAGGTCTTCTTGTCCAACATTAGTACCTGAACCTTACAAATGCTCATTTCGCTCAATGGACCTATTTTCCGACACATACCGATATATTGTGGAAGTCTTCCCTGAAGAACGGAAGTTATTATAGCCATAAATTGAAAATATAAATATCCATAGATTTGATCTAAACCCCTATGTTATGTGTGGTGCTCAGGTGTCTAGCTGAACTCCAGGGAAAGAACCTTCTCTTGCACTGGGTCCTCTTCTTCACTGCAAGTAGTAGCTGCTTGTTTTGCCTAGCCCAGTGGTCTCCAAACTGTGACCTACAGACTGAATGCAGCCCTTTGCTTACCTTTATCTGGCCCTTGGAGCTTCTACTTATATGGGGCACTATTCCTTACACTGATACCAATGATGGGGCACTATTTTGCCACTGATACCTATGATAGAAACCAATCATGGGGCGCTATTCCTTCTGCTAAAACCAATGATGGGGTGCCATTCCTTCCACTGAAACCAATGACGGGGCTCCATTCCTTCCACTGACACCAATGACGGGGCGCCATTCCTCCCACCGACACCAATTACAGAGCACTATTCCTTACACTGATACCAACAATGGGGCACTATTTCACCACTGATACCAATGATGGAACATTATTCCTCCCACTGAAACTAATGATGGGGCATTATTCCTTATACTGAAACCAATCATGGAAAGCCAATCCTTCCACTGAAACCAATGATGGGGCACTATTCCTTCCAATGACAGGATGCCATTCCTCCCACTGACACCAATGACGGGGCGTTATTCCTTCCAATGACGGGGTGCCATTCCTTCCAATGATGGAGTGCCATTCCTTCCACTGACACCAATGACGGGGCATTATTCCTCCCAGTGACACTGATGAGGGGGTGCCATTCCTCCCACTGACACCAATGATGGAGTGCCATTCCTCCCACTGACACCAATGACGGGGCACCATTCTTCCCACTGACACCAATGATGGGGCGCAATTCCTCCCACTGAAACCAATTATGGGGCACCATTACTCTTCCTAATAACCACAGGCACTGTGGCTGACGACCCACAAAGCCTGAAACCTTGTTTACTCCCACGGATGCTGGAGCATTTTCTACTCCCACTTGCACAGTCTGGCCCCCCTAATATCTGAAGGATGGCAAACTAGCCCATTGCCGATTGCTTAGACAGTTTGGAGACCCCTGGCCTAGAGGATGATGAATAATGTGATATGCCCAACCTCACTCCTACAGGCTTCATCTTCTTTGTGCAACTAATTCCCCCAAAGCCTCTTCCCTTCACTGTCCAACCGGTTGCGGCTCTCTGATATCATCCCATGCAATGCAGGACCTTCAGTCATTCATTCTACTGGATTTGCATTTTGGCAGTATGTAAGATACTACAACGCATGGCTACCCACTTGCTCTATGTGAAGTACCGTTCATTGTGAATGGCACCTTAGTGCGTTGTACAGTAGAGTCCAATGCAGAATACACTGCAGTACACCACAATGTGTATGCAGCAAGGGCCCCGATCCCTAGAGGCCTAATGGTGACCTCCAGAGGCAGGGAGAGCTGACATCCTTTGTAAAGTGGGTTACCAGGCATGGTGGGTGAAGTGCAAGAAGAAATGCTGGGCGCCAGTCACTTTTTAAATGTAAACAAGAGATTTATTGTCTCTTAACAGAACTGGGGTAGAGAGGGTTAGGGCCAGGACATCCTTGAGTAGATGCAATGCTAATTGGCAGACTCCGAGACTTCTATAGGTAGACAGCTATACAGTGGAAGGCCTCCAGCCAGACACCACTTCTGTATAGGTAGGACTGCTGTCTCCTATGGCAAGTAATCTTGCAAAAGTCAATGAAAGGTAGATATACGCAACACTTGGTAACACAGAACAGTCCTTTATTTATCCCATTGTAGATCTTCAATCACTGAGCTACTAGTCTTTCCCTAGACTTCCAGATCCTAGTCGTCACCGGATCCCCTGAGCTCTTCACAGCTATGCCCGCTGTATACTCCTCAAGAGTCACCCCCGCTAACCTGCTGGGTCCCTGGCTTGGCACTTGTTGAAGCTTTCCCACTTCTTCACTATCCCGGGTTGGGGAGAAGACTGCTCTGGTACTTGCTCAAGCTTACTCACTGTAGTCTCTGGTAGAAAAGTGGATGGTCTCTTAGTGGTGACATCTTCCCTTCTACCTCCGACCACAACTGGTTCCCTTTCCGGCTGAACCTTCTCAACTTGGTTGGACACCAATCTTGCAGTCCTAACCCTACGCTGCTTCTCCTGCTCCTGGATAGGCCTCAGGCAGCCTAGCAGCCAGGTGTCCTGGATGAGCCTCAGGCTTCTGGCCTAGCAGCTCGGAGAGACATAACACACGTCCACCCAGACAGCCGTCCAGGTGGTACAGAACCCCCCGATCACCTGACTCCACCCAAACAAACAGGCTCTCCAAGCAGGCCAAGGGACTAAAGAAACCCCTGCTCATTGGCTGAGACAGTGTTTCTCAACTCCAGTCCTCAAGGCGCCCCAACAGGTCATGTTTTCAGGTTTTCCATTATTTTGCACAGGTGATTTCATCAGTTTCCCTGCGTTAGTAATTACCACAGCTGTTTCATCTGAGGGAAATCCTGAAAACATGACCTGTTGGGGCGCCTTGAGGACTGGAGTTGAGAAACGCTGGGCTGAGACACCCTATCCATTCATACTCTGACCTTGCGAAGCCCCCTGTCATTCTAATGTCACCAGCCACAGTGCCACCTAGTGACGGAAGAGAAAAGGTGCAGCAATTCCAGAATTAGAGAGGAATCAGTGGATCTTCTAACAATTAACCAGGGAAATTACCACCTGGCAAACTAAGTTTATAAGCAACCCTGCCTAAACACCAGGGGGCTACATGTATACCGTGCTTTGTTGTACATTGCATTTTTTTATTTTATTTTTAAAAAAAGGGTATTTACATTTTCTACCTGTTTTGGTACTTTGGCAGCCCTTACATAATGAATTGTCTGCATTATTACCAGGCATGTTAGCGAATGCCATAACACACATTAATTAGTGTGCATTAAATATGCATCAGAACCATTACAAGGGTAACTTCACTTTCGTGGGAAAGAAAAATAGAAAATAAACAAATATACATAGCGAATACAATTTCTACACCAGTCATAATGTAATTGAATGTTATTAAAAATGAAATTTCCTTTTCAATCTACAGCATTGTAGATTTTCTGCAAAATGCAATACGGCAACCTGGAGGTGTTCTGTATACAGATGTTGCACTGAACGCTCCCCCCCCCCCTCCGGAAATGTTAGATTTTGGTAAGAGAATATCAAAGGCAAATCATGTCTAAAGGGATGTATATCCTGCCACTTTCCTCATTAGAACCCTGCAGGTGCAGCAGCTGATTGATAATTATAAAGTCACTCCCATTAGATTCACTTTCCACATGGACGCAGACAAATACCTATTTCTTCAGAATGACAAAAAGTTAGGAATCTGCAACAAAGTTTGTTAATAAAATCCTTGCAATGTACATAGATCAATAAACAAAAGAAGCAGCGCTAATATTATAAGTGCAAATAATCCAAATAGGTGACCAGTATTAAAGGGCAATCAATTATGTGTGTAAAACAGAAACAATCTAAAACAAATCATAAAAGATAAAGGGCAATTAATAGTGCATGTTTGTATGAATCCAAATATCAGAAAAGTTCATCACATCAAGTGCTGAGAATATACACTTTATTAGGTACACCTTGCTAGTACCGAGTTGGATCCCCTTTTGCCTTCATTCTTCATGGCATAGATTCAACAAGGTGTTGGAAACATTCCTCAGAGATTTTGCTCCATAGTGACATGATAGCATCACGCAGTTGCTGCAGATTTGTCGGCTGCACATCCATGATGAGAATCTCCTGTTCCACCACATCCCAAAGGTGCTCTATTGGAGGAGATCTGGTGAGTGTGGAGGCCAATGGAGTCCAGTGACCTCATTGTCCAGTGGTGAGATGATTAGAGCTTTGTGACATGGTGCATTATCCTGCTGGAAGGAGCCATCAGAAGATGGGGACACTGTAGTCATAAAGGGATGGACATGGTCAGCAACAATACTCAGGTAGGCCGTGATGTTTAAACGATGCTCAATTGGTACTAAGGAGCTCAAAGTTTGCCAAGAAAATACACCCGGCACCATTACACCACCACCAGCCTGAACCGGTTATACAAGGCAGGATGGATCCATGTTTTCATGTTTATGCCAAATTCTGACCTGACCATCTGAATGTCGCAGCTGAAATCAAGACTGATCAGACCAGGCAACGTTTTTCCAATCTTCTCTTGTCCAATTTTGGTGACCCTGTGCAAATTGTAGCCTCAGTTTCCTGTTCTTAGCTGACGGAAGTGGCACCCTGGTGTGGTCTTCTGCTGCTGTAGCCTATCTGCTTCAAGGTTCGATGTGTTGTGCGTTCAAAGATGGTATTCTGCATACTTTGGTTGTAACAAGGGTTTATTTGAGTTTCTGTTGCCTTTCTATCATCTGGAACCAGTCTGCCCATTCTACTCTGACATCAATAAGGCATTTTCCTCCACACAATTTCCGCTCACTGGATATTTTCTCTTTTTCTGACCATTCTCTGTAAACCCGAGAGATGGTTGTGTGTGAAAATCCCAGTAGATCAGCAGTTTTTGAAATAATCAGACCAGCCCATCTGGCACCAACAACCATGCCACGTTCAAAGTAACTTAAAATCCCCTTTCTTCCCCATTCTGATGCTCGGTTTGAACTTCAGTAAGTCATCTTCACCACGTCTAGATGCCTAAATGCATTGAGTTGCTGCCATGTGATTGATTAGCAACTTGTGTTACCAAACAATTGAACTGTGTACCTAATAAAGTGGCTGGTAAGATATCAATTCATTTAATGCTCTTGCATTGACTGGTGTTCTAGTGCATACAAAACTCCAGCCCCTACACTAGTGTTAAAAAGCCATAAATCAGGTTTAGCTATAACTGTTGCACCAACCAATCAATAATTGCTTATTGCAATTTTTTTTACCAAAAATATTTAGAAGAATATTTATCGGCCTAAACTGAGGAAAAAAAATGTTTTTTTATATATTTTTTGGGGATATTTATTATATCAAAAAGTAAAAAATAATGCGTTTTTTTTTTTCAAAATTGTCGCTCTTTTTTTGTTTATAGCGCAAAAAATAAAAACCGCAGAGGTGATAAAATACCACCAAAAGAAAGCTCTATTTGCGGGGGAAAAAAGAACGTCAGTTTTGTTTGGGAGCCACGTCGCACGGCCGCGCAATTGTCAGTTAAATCGACGCAGTGCCGAATAGCAAAAGGTGCTCTGGTCTTAAACCAGCAAAATGGTCTGGGGCTTAAGTGGTTAAAGATGTTGAACCCCCTTTCAGAATGATTGATTTCAGAATGATTACCAGTACATGGATTCAAATCATTTTTTTTTATTAAAAAATTCTTTAAAAAATATGTTTTTAAAACCATAGAAAATTAGTTACAAACTCATATTCAAATCCAAAGCACCCCTGAAGATACAGATCCCTCCTTGTGTATGTATACAGTATAAATTGTATTGTTATTTGGTAACCACCATACACATATAAATCGTGTGATGTTTTATGTACAATTTATATGCGTATGGTGGTTACCAAATAACAATACAATTTATACTGTATACATACACAAGGAGGGATCTGTATCTTCAGGGGTGCTTTGGGTTTGAATATGAGTTTGTAACTATTTGCTATGGTTTTAACAAGGGATGTATATCCTCAATATGACACTTTTTTAAGCATTTTTTTATTTTAAAAAAAAGTTAATCCATGTACTGGTAATCATTCTGAAATGGGGGTTTAACACCTTTCAAGTGCCATCTGTTTATTTTTTTTTTATTTTTTTTTTTTTTAATAATTCTGTAAAAAAAATATATATATTTTAATCCATGACTGTGTCCTTCTTTTTGCAATTGCTGTCATTAGTTTCTATAGGAATGTGTTTAGTCTCCATCTAGCGGCCGTTTGTGGTAAGTGTCAGCACACTGTGGTGGATGGTATTATGTCTCCCTCTAGCGGCCGCTCATGGAGTGGCGTTGCTCCCTATCCCCCTCCCCCTGTCCTCCTGGTCCCTCCTCTATAGTGAGGCCTGCTCTCTGTGTCATGCTGATCAGGAAGCTGAGTGTGGTGTGTGCAGACTGCTGGAGGAATGGCCACGTTCTTCGGGGAGGTTGTGTCTGTGTTCAGCCGGGCAGTGGATGATGAGGAGGAAGAAGAAGAAGAACAGGATGAGGAGGACAGAGAGATCCGGAGAGAGCTGGAGAAGAAAAGGTCCCCCATATCACACTCATCTTCTATTACTGGGGGGGGTATACAAGGAATGACTTTCACATTTCCATGTAATGGGCTCTCCTATCCTGGGGAGGTTTGGGGATTATAATACATGGGAGGACCAAAACATCCTGACACATTCTATGGTTCTTGTACTCAATCTGCAGCTGGGGGGGAGGGGGCACATATGGCCCTTTGGCACCTATTGTGTGGCCCTCAGGGGCCCCTGCAGACAGTTGTCTTTATTATGGGGATTGAAGGACAAGATTCTTCATACTGACTTCTTGTAGGTGAATAATTATGGATCATTTCATTCATGGGGGAGATTTACTAAAACTGGAGAGTGCAAAATCCTGGTGCAGCTGTACAGCCAATCAGCTTCTAACTTCAGCTTGTTTAATTAAGCTTTGACAATAAAACCCAGAAGCTGATTGGTTTCTATGCAAAGCTGCACTCTCCAGTTTTATAAATCAACCCCCAACGTGTCGTCTCTTTTTCTGTGCTGTCTCTTTCCCATGTACTGTGATATGAGATGATGTAGGAACCGAAAATGTGAACGCTTTGATTTATAAAGGAGATCAGCGGAGCGTTCATCTCTAGCCGTCACACGTAATGTGTTTCCAGTCTTTAACTATCTCCTGAAGTCTCCAATAACTATACTATGTCTGTAGTCTCTGACCATCTCCTATATCACATCTGTAGTCTCTGACCGTCTCCTGTACTATATCTACATTATCTGACCATCTCCTGTAGTATGTCTGCAGTCTCTGATCGTCTCCCGCATCACGTCTGCGGACCGTCTCCCGCATCACGTCTGCGGACCGTCTCCCGCATCACGTCTGCGGTCCGTCTCCCGCATCACGTCTGCGGTCCGTCTCCCGCATCACGTCTGCGGTCCGTCTCCCGCATCACGTCTGCGGTCCGTCTCCCGCATCACGTCTGCGGTCCGTCTCCCGCATCACGTCTGCGGTCCGTCTCCCGCATCACGTCTGCGGTCCGTCTCCCGCATCACGTCTGCGGTCCGTCTCCCGCATCACGTCTGCGGTCCGTCTCCCGCATCACGTCTGCGGTCTCTGTCTGTCTCCCGCATCACGCCTGCGGTCTCTGTCTGTCTCCCGCATCACGCCTGCGGTCTCTGTCTGTCTCCCGCATCACGCCTGCGCTCTCTGTCTGCCTCCCGCATCACGCCTGCGGTCTCTGTCTGTCTCCCGCATCACGCCTGCGGTCTCTGTCTGCCTCCCGCATCACGCCTGCGCTCTCTGTCTGCCTCCCGCATCACGCCTGCGCTCTCTGTCTGCCTCCCGCATCACGCCTGCGCTCTCTGTCTGCCTCCCGCATCACGCCTGCGCTCTCTGTCTGCCTCCCGCACGAAACCTGAAAGCTGAAAATTGTGATGGCTGGGTAATACTGCTGTAATTTAATGTCTCTTCAATGGTTGTCATAGGATCCGTGTCGGTGTGATCCTCAGAGAGGCCTTATAGAACTCTTCTTGGGGATCCTGATCTAATCGTAGGAAAATATATTATACCAGGGAATGTGCCCTGCCATCTATTAAATGCTTCACTGCATCCTGAGTGTAGAGTCCATATAGGGGGCACATACACAGCACACTACAGGAGTCTGCAATTATAATTATAACCTCCTTTACACCCAACTACACCAACTATGACCGGTTATGTAAAGCAAACCCCACCACATGATAGGCAGTCTGTGTGTGTGCCACTACAGGTTGGGAAATGCCTCACTGCCTATGATTGGCGGTGGGCAGTGCTGACTTCCTAGCGGGGTCGATCCGAACATGCCTGAGCCCATCACTAGTCATCAGTTCAGAATTCATTGTGAACCATGGCTCTAGAATTCTCTGCAGCATGCTGGCAGGGGACAGGCTCCTCTACTCGGGCTGTGGCTGCTTTCTAAAGAAAACCAACTGTAAGACTTTGCACACCTTTTGCCTCTGGAATGTGTTTAGCCAAGGCTGAACGTTCCGTTAGGCTTGAACTTTTCCCAATTCTATCCAAAACTAGTAAAAGGTTTGGAATGGAGGTCTGTCGGGTTTCACCAGGACGTTTGCCATTTCCACTAATAATAATAATAATAATAATAATGACATTTTTTGCTGGATAATAAACAGTGACAGAATAGTGGGATATTCTGCATAGCTTTGATTTCTCACATCTCTATCCAGATATTTCTATAGAAAGTGTGTTACATTCTGCTCTTTTTCTTGCAGGGAGGTGACTCTGACCTGGAGCCCGGAGACCAGCGCCGCCATTGAGAATTCTCCTGACCACAGACTCAGCTGCTCCAGCCTCATCCTCGCTGTTGGTGACAATGCTACAGGTTGGTAATACGGCCATAAAAAACACAAGTATTCCTACAACTGCATTAAAAATAAACCCTGACCAATGTGGAATCTTTCCACCAAGACCCCTTATTCTTAACACCTTCCTGACCTCCCTGGTTTCCCTTTTAGACCAGCGGTCCCCAAACTGCGGCCCCGGGGCCGGATGTGGCCCCTTGCTTGCCTTTATCTGGCCCTTGGGGCAGTTTTCCTCCCACTGACACCAGCAATAGAGGCATAATTCTTGCCACTGACACCAACAGCGGAGTGCTATTCCTCTCACTGTCACCAATGATGGGGCACTAAAAATCCCCCAAAGATAGGACATTGTCTACTCTCACTGACACCATGACATTTTCTACCCCCACTGGCCACAGTCCAGCCCCCCCCTGCCGCCAACAATGGGGCACTATCCCTTCCCCCTGCCGCCAACAATGGGGCACTATCCCTTCCCCCTGCCGCCAACAATGGGGCACTATTCCTTCCCCCTGCCGCCAACAATGGGGCACTATTCCTTCCCCCTGCCGCCAACAATGGGGCACTATTCCTTCCCCCTGCCGCCAACAATGGGGCACTATTCCTTCCCCCTGCCGCCAACAATGGGGCACTATTCCTTCCCCCTGCCGCCAACAATGGGGCACTATTCCTTCCCCCTGCCGCCAACAATGGGGCACTATTCCTTCCCCCTGCCGCCAACAATGGGGCACTATTCCTTCCCCCTGCCGCCAACAATGGGGCACTATTCCTTCCCCCTGCCGCCAACAATGGGGCACTATTCCTTCCCCCTGCCGCCAACAATGGGGCACTATTCCTTCCCCCTGCCGCCAACAATGGGGCACTATTCCTTCCCCCTGCCGCCAACAATGGGGCACTATTCCTTCCCCCTGCCGCCAACAATGGGGCACTATTCCTTCCCCCTGCCGCCAACAATGGGGCACTATCCCTTCCCCCCTGCCGCCAACAATGGGGCACTATTCCTTCCCCCTACCACCAACTATTTATTTCCGTAATAACAGCGATTGGGCAATGTTTACTCCCATTAGGCATGGTCCGGCCCCCCTAAAGTCTGAAGAACAGTAAATTGGCCCTTTCTTTTGAAAGTTTGGAGACCCCTGCTTTAGAATGCCTGGGCGGGGGGTGATCGGCTCTCCTCTCACACTCTGTCATTGTGAGGCGAGGAGTGCCGATTACTGGCATCTCCGTGCTTACATGTGACCAGCTGTGATTGGACACAGCCGATCACATGGTTAAAGAGCCGCTGACATGGCTCTTTACACAGATCGGTGTCGCAACATGGTGCGGCTGCGATCTGCGTGCGGGAGCAGCCTTTCCGGGCCGCTGTCATATAACAGCTGCCCAGAACAAGAGCTGCACCGCCCAGCCGTCATTTGATGGTGGGAGGGCAGCTAGTAGGTAAAAGTGTTTGTACAACCATGTTTGTCTACAGGTAAGCCTATATTGAGGCTTACTTGTAGGTGCTGGAAATATCTCCTAAACCTCCATGGTCATCGGCGCATGCAAACTTTAGAACGGGCACATTGTGCTGTTTCTAAAGGGGGTCATGCCGAGACTGGTGGCTCCCGCACGCCAGTCACAGAGCTGGAGTTCGCAGCCCCGGAAGGAAGAGGGGTGAAGATGGAAGCTCCCTGCTAGTGGGAACAACGGAGACATCGCCGGCTTCGGTTTCAGGTAAGTGACACATAATGGGCTGCTATATGATGCACAGTAGCCCATTATGCTTTACCTTTGCAGGGAAATAAAGAGGAAGTAAAACGAACCAGGGTTTACTTCCTATGAACAATGAGTTTACTTCTTATGAGTCCGATCAGACATTTTCCGTCAGAATGTCCGACCGTGTGTACAAGGGCTTACAGTAAAGAACCCTCTACGTAGTTTAAGGTTAAACCTCTTTTCTTCTAATTTTAACGAGTCTTGTTAAACTCCCTTCTGCAAAAAAGTTTTATGCCCATTGTGGGGTCACCAGTATGGTATTTGTATATTGAAATCATATCCCCTCTCAAGCGTCTCTTCTTGGAGAGAATAAGTTCAGTGCTCACAACCTTTCCTCATAACTAATATCTTCCAGACCCTTTATTAGCTTTGTTGCCCTTCTTTGTACTCGCCCCATTTCCAATACATCCTTCCTGAGGACTGGTGCCCAGAACTGGACAGCATACTCCAGGTGCGGCTGGACCAGAGTCTTGTAGAGCGGGAGAATTATCGCTTTATCTCTGGAATTAATCCCCTTTTTAATGCCAATATTCTGTTTGCTTTGTTATGGCGTCTTAAAAACCCTAGTTCCCTGTGTGTATATATTTTTTGTCATTGTTTGGGGGATGTGGTGCCTAGATCCTCTGATAACCGGCTATAAAGAATCGTCAGGATCCAACACCCCTCTTTCACTCTCCCCAAGCATGATGGAAGGATAAAATGATGGCAATTTGCATCTAATAAAAGGACCCTCATTACTTCTGGTGTAATGAATTGAGAAGTGTTGTTTGGATGCACAGTAGTACATTTATATGTTTTCTGGTCTCTCTCCAGGGTTTTTGTCTTCTCATATCCTGAGCTCTGGAAGTTGGGAGGTATCTGGATCTATCACCTTATGGAATGAGAGATGTCGGGAGCAAGTACCCGGATCTGGCAGCACCCCATCTTCCTGCGTCTTCTACCGCTGTATCACAGACCCCACGGTGAGCCGCGACCGGGAGGGATGTATAGGGAAAGCGCCATATACATTCCGGGGTATTCAGTAAAGTAGACTGAACTCTAACTGCTATACACTGAGCTGGATTTTTAATGCCCCGACCTCCCCGCTCCCCTTCTAGCTGCAGCGGCATGGGGTGGACACATTGACCTTTCCTGGTGCCTTCCTCCACCCCCCCCCCCCATCAACATGCTAATGAACATTTATAAATTAAACCTTCTCTGTGTTTCTCTATGAAATTCAGAAGATCATGGCTTGTGGGTGGGGGTGGGGCAGGATGGGGTACATAACTTCCTGCAATCATCAGATCACCTTGCCTCACTACTCCTCTTGGAGTCCACGGCCCCAGATGTAAGCAGTGGGATGCCTCTTAGGGGGAGTTGTGCAAATATCAAAATACTATGCTGGATGACTGTCACACTGGAGGAGAGGAGGTTGCTATGAATTCACATGTGATGCTGAACCTCCATGATTGAAGAAACTGAAATCCAGTGAATGAAAGGGGCAGGCCAAGGATTGTCAGGCTGGGGAGAAATGGCTAGATGACACTGGACGTCTTCCAGCCAAGAAATGAGATGGGCTCTGCCTGACTTGCTGCAGCTTCTAATGCACACAATAGGAGGCTTAAAGTGTGCAGGGAGAGCAGACTAAGCGATTTCAGTAGAGGAGAGATGCCTGGACAACTGTGCAAGACTGAAGTTAAGACCGGAGGTCAGATTTAGGTGGCACCGGGTTGGGTTCAACCTTGCATACCTACATAGGTGCATAGAAGTTTGTCTTTCTACCTGTGCATACATTCTTACCCCTTTAGCTTTGCACATGTGTGCAGAAAAACCTGTAAGGCTAAACTCAGCTCACAGGCAGAGTTCCATTGGTCACAGAATGTATACACAGCACCAAAAAAATAAATGCTAAAGTGATGATTATCTTTGCAAAATTGGCCGGGGAGGGTCTATCTTGAAAATAAGACACAGTAATGAGTCATAACGGATAGCAGCCTCAGCCTAACTCCATTCAAGCCACGTCCCCTGGCATGTTTCACCCCAACCACAGGGCTTGGTTATGGAGGACCTACATGACGAAGCCCTGTGGTTGGGGCGAAACATGTCAGAAGAGGGGCTGTGGCCTGGATGGAGTTAAGCTAGGGCTGCTATTACTTATTACACGTTGGGTTTGTATGGTGTGCGGTGGCTGAGATTTTTCTCTATTTGTTCTGTGAATTACATTAGCCTTACCTGCACCCTCAGTGGAAGACACTGAATGGGGGATGTAGCTGATGCAGTGGAGACCCTAAAGTCAGTTTAGGTTCAGTGCAACAAGTCAGTCACTGTGTGTGTATGAATATCTGTTTGAGCTATTGAGCTCTGTATACAGCAGGGAGTACATGGAAACATACATGTGAAAAGGGGCCCAGCACTCCACCTGCTGGCTAAATCAGACCAAATCACAGTAATGGGCAATAAATATTTATCTGGGAAAATGTTTTTACTCTTTCGACTCTAGTCGTTATCATATATAAATAAAATCTGCACAAGACCTCTATACAGATCTTTAAACCTTGTGGCATGTGTAGCCATACTGGGCAAAATGGGCGAATCTCAACGTTTTTGCAACTAAATGATTGAAAATGGGCAGAGAATGGATCAGAACCAACAAATAAATTTTTAGTGGGTGTTCACTCCACCAGGAAATGTTGGTGGGTGACCGTTCAATGATAGCAATAAAATGGCCAAATGTATAATCAGCATTGGGGTAAGGCAGACCATAGACCAATGACCCGTTATTGGTGTCAGAAGGAGAAATGGTGCCCCATTGTTGGTATCAGATGGCAGAATAGTGTCTTGTATCAGTGGGAGAAATAGGGCCGTATAAAGGCAAACAAAGGACCGCGTCTGGCCCTAGGGCCACATTTTGGAAACCATTGCCATAGACCAAACTAATTTCTTTCCTGCAACCATTGGGTTGCAGGAAATAAATTTGCTTTATTCCCCCATCCCCCCCCCCCCCCCATCAATATTGTATTCTTCCGATTGGGGGGGGGGGGGGAGCCGTCCTCACTATGAGAAGACTAATCACTGCTAAATAATTGCATGTAGAATCTGACAGGCTGGTTGTATACAAGTTGATCGATCAACTTGGGTATGTTTATCCTGCCCATACAAGGTTTGAATGCACTGTAATCTATGGGCTGATTCTGGATGTGATCGGTGTTCTGTGCTGTGTTCCAGGTGATGCTGTGTCAGTGCGCCTGTTACGTGGCGGAAGACCAGCAGTTCCAGTGGTGTGAGAAGGTGAGTGATCATCTGTTCCCTGTTCCTAGTTACAAAAGGGAGATCATAGTAGGCTTTTCCAAAGAACTCCAAGGAGATGTGTACAACTGTAAAAAAATATATATATATTATATTTAATAATAAAAAAAATATATATATATATATATATATATATATATATATATATATATATATATATATATATATATATATATATATATATATATATATTACTATATTGCCAAAAGTATTGGGACACGCCTCCAAATCATTGGACAACTTGTTCCAATCACCTTCATGCCCACAGTTATGTAAAATCGAGCACCTAGGCATGCAGACTGCTTCTACAAACATTTGTGAAAGAGTGGGTCACTCTGAGGAGCTCCGTGAACTCAAGCGTGGTACCGTTATAGATTGCCATCTGCACAATAAATCCATCCGTGAAATTTCCGTACTAAATATTCCACGGTCAACTGTTAGTGGTTTTATAACGAAAGCGGGAGCACCTGGGAACCACAGCCATGAAGGGGTGTAGGCCACGTAAGAAAATGACAAACAAGACCTCAAAACTTTGTGTGGCCTTCAGATTAGCACAACAACAATGTGTAGAGAACTTCATGGAATGGGATTTCCATGGCCGAGCAGCTAAATCCAAGCCTTACATCACCAAGTGCAATGCAAAGCGTTGAATGCAAGGGTGGGGTGTAAAGCGGTGGTTCTCAACCCTGTCCTCAAGTAGTCCCAACAGGCCATGTTTGCAGGTTTTCCTTTATCTTGCACAGGTGCTTTAAATCAGAATCAATGGCTTGGTATTTTGGATAGCTATGTTATCTAAGCCCTTGTACACACGGTCGGACATTCCGACAACCAAATCCGTCGAATTTTGTCCGAAACTGGTGTTGCATACACACGGTCGGACAAAGTTGTTGGGAAATCCGATAGTTCGGAACGTGATGACGTTATTTCGTTACGACGGGACTATGTTCAGGCTAGTAGCCAATAGCTTTGGTCTAGGTATTTGATCTGAGCATGCGTGGCACTTTGTCCGATCGGAATTCTCTACAAATGATCGGACAAAATTCGATCGGATCATGTTGTCGGATAAATTTTATAGCCCAGCTCTAAAACTTTGTCGGTTGGATATTCCGACGGAAACAGTCCGATGGAACCCACACATGGTCGGATTATCCGACAACACGGTCCGATCTGACATTTTCCGTCAGAATGTCCGACCGTGTGTACAAGGGCTAAGAGAAATTCCCAAAACATGGCCTGTTGGGGGTACTTGAGGACAGGGTTGAGAACCACTGGTGTGAAGCCTGACGCCACAGTGGAGATGTGTTCTCTGGAGTGACAAATTTCACTTCTTTGTCTGGCAATCCGATGGACGTTTTCTGGGTTTGGTGGTTGCCAGGAGAACGGTACTTGCCTGACTGCATTGTGCCAAGTGTAAAGTTTGGGGGTGTAGAGTTGGTTTTCAGGGGTTGGGTTTGGCCCCTTAGTTCCAGTAAAGGGAACTCTTAAGGCATCAGCATACAAAGACATTTTGGACAATTTCATGCTCCCAACTTTGTGGGAATAGTTTGGGGATGACCCCTTCCTGTTCCAACATGACTGCACACCAGTGCACAAAGCAAGGTCCATAAAGACATGGATGAGCGAGTTTGGGGTGGAGGAACTTGAATGGCCTGCACAGAGTCCTAACCTCAAGCCGATAGAACACCTTTGGGATGAATTAGAGCAGAGACTGCAAGCCAGGCCTTCTCGTCTGACCTCACCAATGAGCCTCTGAAAGAATTGGTCAAACCTTCCCATAGACACACTCCTAAACCTTGTGGATGGCCTTCCCAGAAGAGTTGAAGCTCTTATAGCTGCAAAGGGTGGGCCAACTCAATATTGAACCCTCCGGACTAAGACTGGGATAACATTAAAGTTCATGTGCATGTAAAGGCAGGCGTCCCAATACTTTTGGCAAAATATTGTATATGTGGCTAAATTCATGAAGCCCACACAGCAAGATAAAGTCTTATACAAGCTATAGAAAATCGGATGTCCTTGTCATAGATTGAAAACGAGAATGCCAAAAATAGTAGGAAAATTCTCGAAAAACAGAACAACTTCCCATGTACATGTGTCTTGTCTATGGCCCAACTTTTGATTCTGATCACGCACAGACTTTCATTTTGATTTTATTAGGATGAATACTGTTCTAATTAAACGGAAGTGGAACATTATGATGGCTAACCAAAATATATCCCTTTTTGGAATTTTTCATCTGAACAGTCCACATCGGCTCTCGAAAGCAGTGTGCTAACGAACAGAAAATCGAATGATCGTTCCAAATATTTTGGTTTTTCTAATAGTGTGTACTAGGCTTAAAGTGCTTGTAAACCTCAGACATGAAATATGAACAAATCATATCCCTCTATAGTGTGTACTTGTCTCAATCCAGAGCACGAAGTGCCATTTCTGTCCACTGCCTCCTTCCTCTGCTGTCAGCCTGAATCACTTTTTGACAAGTTTTCCTGACACCAAGAGAAAAATGGTGACAGGGGAGGGACCTCCAGCTGATTGACAGACCCAGCTCTGTCCCTGTGTGCTGTGTGAAGGGGGGTGTGTCCCCTCCAATCAGCTCTTAGAGCTCTCTTCACTGATGTAACTTCAGCTCTCTGATGTTACCCCCCCATGCTTTTCAGAGCTAAGAGATCCTGTGTAAATTCTGCACTGTGAATGGCTGTAGTGGAAAGACGACTGTAGATAAACCGGTAAAACTTGTGTAGAAGGATTTGTTTCATCTCTGTGTATCACCTGAAGCCAGTCACTTTATTAGGTATATGTAAGGATTACAAATACTTTAAGTAGCCTTTTAATTAAAAAAAAGTGAGTGTTATTTTTAGTTGGGTCCAATGAAATCTGAACATTACAGTCACTTGTCTGAAGATAGAGAGCCCCGGGTTGGTGTATATCTTTTCCCCCTGTTCTTACACACAGGTGAATGCACGAGTTGATCCCGCTCGCATGAACGTCGGATCATGGGCAGTAGGCCACCTGTGTAAATCTGAAGTGGTAACCTGTAAGGCTCCATTCACACCTATGCCATTTGCTTTTGAGTGTTTCTGCAGTGCGTTTTATTGTGCTTTCCGCAGTTTTTTTTTTTTTGTAACATTGATTTGCGTTTCACATTATTTTTCATCCTTTTTTTTTTTTTTTGGCAAATTTTTTGTAGGGCAGATTAAAAAAATGCAAACCGCTAATCACGGCAAAAATTTGCAGGTTAAAACACACTGCGTGCTTTTCTGCAGCTTCTACATTAAAGTCTATCGAACCAAAAACAGAAGAAAAAAAAAACGTTTTGCTTTTAAAAAATTTCCATGACCCTTTCCAAAAAATGCAGAGGCACAAAAATGCATTGATGTGTACATGTAGCATATGCAGATGTGCGTACTCGGCTTCCGGGGATTATACCGGGATGATGCCCGCACCTGCAGGCATCATCCTGGTCCCGTTTTTTACAGCGGGCGATTGGCTATCCAAAAGCTGCTCGGCTGTTATGCCGGGGGAGCGGGAGGGGACGTTGTCCCCCCCCCCCCCCCCTCCCGCTGCCTCCCGCCGCTGTTACCGGTGCTCCTGCTCAATCGGGAGCACTGATTCACGAT